>NC_046159.1:49012433-49312433 GCF_011064425.1 Rattus rattus
CAATGGCCTTCTTTCTTTAATCCTTAGCACAGATAGAAGACGGAAGAGTGGAATACTGTGCATATGTATCAGTAAACAGCTATGGTTAGAGTTCCAGAAGTTCACAAAAGACTGCGTTTTGGCAGCCAGGAAAAGCCTCTGCAAAAGTGGCAGTGAATTTACTCTCGTCTTTCAAATCTCGACGCCACTTTCATCATAGGCTCTGTGGCCATGTGAGACCATGATGCTAAACCACTCCGTTCAGATTGCTTCTCTCTCGCCAGCCTTCTGGGATGCTGTGACAAAGCACTGGCTGTCGGGAACATGATTAAAAAGTACCCACTTCTCCCCGAAGTATAAAAGGAGGTTAGTGAGCATGGCCAGACCAGGGATAGATGACTTATTTATAGGCTTCTCGGATTCACCTTCTACACTGGGGCAGAGGGCAAAGGATATACCTTCCACATCACTGATGTCACCGCTGGGAATAGTGTCTTCCAATAGCAGGTGATGAGTACGTGTGTATGCATGTGCGCGCGCGCGCGTGCGCGCGCGCGCGTGCGCGTGTTTTAGAGACCACATTCAATTCTTCTACAGGTAAGGTCTCCTTCTAACTCATAGCTACATTTGCCAGGACAAAAAGAAGTCCTGAAGATAAAGTGCCTGAGATAAAATGAGGCACAGCCATTTCTTCACAGAGACGTCACACGACGTCACAAGCATCTGCTGCTGCCTCCATCTCTGCAGGACCCTGTGTTGGAAAGGGGAGTGGAAAGTAAAAGCTGAGTCAGCCTCACATGGGCAAGCAGCCCACAAAGGTGGGATTTCTAGAAGCCAGCGTGTATGTGTGATTGCGATTGGCAGGTTGCAAGAGGACAGGCAAGCCATCTGGGACTTCTTCAAGGATTTGTGGCTTTGGACACGGATTTTCAGCGTCTGATCATTTCCACCAACTTGTGGCATCTACCGAGCTATACTTTGTACAGCCAAAGTGTCCCGATAGTCCTTTCGGGGACGCAAATGGGCAATTAATGATGTTCAAATACACGCACATTCTCTTTCTCCCGACTTGTAAGTGACTAGACAACCCCTTAGGAAATGTCAAATAAATAGGCAAAATAAAATTTCAAATCAAAATTATACTACCACCCCAAAATTCTAAATGGAATAAGAACAAAACACAAATTCATTTAAGGCAAATAAATATGCATATTTCTATTCTGGCCTTATTAAGTAATAGGAATATTCTAGAGACAAAGATCTTGTAATTACTACAGAAACATAGGTGATTTGGTTGAGAGACATCACCACGAAGATTCTAGTCCATGATATATATACATATTTACCTTGCAAAAAAAATCCTTCCAAAAATTCACAATTTTACTCTCAACTCCGTTCTTATTGACTAATGTATGAGACCTCTCTCTGAGCAGAGCAAGTGACCATGGGACATTTTAAGTAGAAATTAAATAGACCTTTGGCTTCATGCCCACGGGGGTGGGGGGTGGGGGGAAATGTCAGTCCTTATACAGAAAAACAGACAAGAGATAAAAAAGATTCCATTCTATCTATAATCCAATCTTCTTATGGCTGTAGTACAAGTTTCTTCTCAGCTAACAGAAGTCCCTGCAGAAGGCTTAAACAATCTCAACAATTTCATTATGTGAACGCAGCTAAATTCAATAATGTAAAAGGGCCCAGAGAGGCTTCCCATATGCTCCATCCCATAGCCTTTCCTTCCAGGGGAAGGCAGAGAACTTGGCTCGCTCGAAACTGAATCGACTCCAATTGCCTGGAGCACAAATCTTGCTTTGTTGACATCAACCGAGCTCTCCTGAGGACACACAAAGAAGAGAAGGAGCCATTAGAATTTCTCGTGACTCCGCTCGGAGCCAAATCCCGTCTCCCTGAAATGAATGGAGATGCTTGTTACGTGGCCCAAGAAGCTATTTTGTCCGTTTGAAAATTAATTAGACCGTAGCTCCGTGAACAATCCAAAGATGTCGTCCCAGTGTTCTTAGCTGGATGACCCTGGCTACGCTCCTAATATTAACAAGTTTACCCTGCAGCAAAAACATGGCCCTTTGGCTGAGCTGGGGCTCCGCTCCTAATGCTTTCCTGAGTGGTATCCAGCTCCAGGCACAGCCTCTCCAGAGCGAAAGTTTGAAAGCGTTGTTTAAAACTTTCTCGTGCAATAGAAATAAAAGATGCTAGAAAGGAAATCTTTTTTTTCCCTTCAAGATTTATTTTTAATGTTGTGTATGCATATCGGAAAGGCATATGTATGGTGGTGTGGGTACCAGAGGAGACCAGAGGCACTAGATCCCTGAAGCTGGAGTCACAAGAGGTTGTGAGCCAAGGGACATGGGTGCTGAGAACTGAACTCAGGTCTGAGCGAGACCAGTGTGCATTCTTAAAGCCAAGCTCTATCTCGGGGCCCAGGAAAGCTGTTCTTCTCAGGCACTAATTTAGTTAATCCCTTTCCAGTAGGCCTTAGAGAAAAGGTTAAAATCCATAATAACTGATGTCACTGTCCACTTTTGATTAAAGCTCTGTAAGGGCAGGAGTGATACGGCTCCTTATCGGAATGGCAGGGCTACAAGGTAGGCTAGAAGCATCAAGCCACAGGTCTAGGTGAAAACCCATTTAATTGGGTATGAGCCTGAGGTTTTTATGCTCCTGGCTACCTCTTCCTTGAGGAAAACCCTGGACTTGAGGGGTAGCTTTCATAAAGAAGCTAATAACCACTACCTTGAAAATTAATCTGTACAGTGCTACCTTTAAGATGGCCTTTCTATAAGTGTATATGGTGACATAACTAATATTCCGTTAACCGCAGTGTACAGGTAAAAGACATAATAAGTAGAAAATAAAGTCTAGAAACTACCAAGAAGTAGAGAAGTGTCAGAAAGCACAGCCAACTTTTCAGGAAGTGTGTTTTCAGTCAGGCATAGAAAACGTCCTCATCGCAACTGATCACAGGGAGGCCAGCTTCCTGGCTCTAATTGAGCCAGTCCACTGGTAGCTGGCAATCAATGATATCCTCTCGCCCCTTGTGCTCTAGGGCTCGAGTTCTGTGCAATGCACTGTCTTTCTGAGGTACCCGTGGAGCTTGTGCCCTGTAGATGAGCAAACACAAATGTCAGTCAGGTTGTGTAGAACAGCAAAGAAACAGGTGCTCCGTGAGTGAGAGACAAGAGGTCTTATCCTTCCCCCCAAACTCCTGTCTTCCTCCTTCTCTCCCTCCCTCCCTTGCTTTCTTTCCATCTTCCTTTCAAATTGGAAACGTACTCATTTTCCAATACCACCCTCTCCTCAGAAAAGCGTATACATTGAACAACTATCCAGAAAGGCATTGGAAGTCAACTTCAGACCTACATACACACATGCACCCAACATTTGCAAGCATGAACACACACACAGAACACACACACACACACACACACACACACACAAATTTGCGCAAAGATCTTTAGCAGCAATGATAAAATCCCCACCCCTACCCCTCCGCTAGGGATTCATATCGTTTAAGTGCAGAGACATCGCACATACAAGCTCTTTCTGGCTTTCCTGATGTGACTAATTGGTTTCAGACATCTCTGCCTGTCTTCTCTAATTTAGATTTTTCTATGTCTTTGTAGGATCTTAACAGCGAGCAACCATCATTCTTCCACCCATTTCCTCAAAAAGGCTTGTGTAAGTCCAGGCTCCTGAAACAAACACAGTCAGAAGTAACTGGGTAGTATGGAGCATGGATGTCAGGATACGTAGCCCTGGAAATAGGATATGACGTAAACCCCTAACCCCTGTGCTGTAGAAATGGATGAGGCATTACCTTGGGTTTTATAAATCTAGGTCAAAATGCAATGCCTTGAGCTGAGGGAGAGAAGTCACATGTTTCGCTTCTGTGGATTCATAAGACTTGTCTAAGGAGAACTATATTCCAAATAATAAGGTAGGGCCAGTCATCTCTTTACAGGTTCTCTGAAATCTACAAGTCACTCTTACTCGCAAGGAGACAGGGTTCTGAGACCCTTGCTGCTTCTTCGGTATATGCTCTTGGGCAACCTCTCCAGATTTGCTGAGATCTCCCTACTCTCATCTCCATGAACTCCATTTTTATCAGACTCACTCCAAAGTCCTGTCTGCATGATTTTTCTTCACTATTTTTACCTTCTGCTCAAACAAATACCTTCAGGTATCACCTTCAGACAGTAAACTAACAAAGGCCTACCAGGAAGTTCCATGGAGAATCCAGGCTGATCCACAGCTCTGTGACAAAGTATGAAAAATTAGTGGATAAATAGGTATATATAAGTCCTCACAAGCAAATTAAGGTGGTGAACAGAAAATTGAAAGTCAATGTACTAATGAGTCATGTCTTACCAGACACTTCACAGTTCTCAAAGAACACTAATATCTTACCTTTTCCCCACTGAACCTTATAACAGACTCAGAGGGAGGCAGTCTGGAGTATTGTGTCCGGACTACAAAAATCCAAACTAGTTGGATGATGTGTGAGCACCCAAGAGCATCTTTCTACAATGGCAGTGGGATATGCACACCAAAGAAGCAGAGGCTTAGGGTGAAGATTTGATTCTAGTATGCTTAAATTTTAAGTGTGTGTGCGTGCATGCTTGGGTGTTGTGCATGTGTGTATGTGCACAGGTATGTGTGTTTGTACATGCATGTGTGTGTGCTTGCATAAATATGTGCATGTGTGTGTGTGTGTGTGCATGTGTGTGTGTGTGTGTGTGTGTGTGTGTGTGTGTGTGTAGGCTTACATGTGTCATAATGTGTATGTGGAAGTCAGAGATTCAGTCCTTGCATTCCGCCTTGCTCACATAGGGCCTTGGCGTTCATGTTGCGCACCCCACAAGACAAAGTCCACGAGCTTCTGTGCTATTATTCTCTTGTACCCACCTTCCATCTCCCCACAGGAATGCTGGGATTACAGATGTGTCTCCCCATCTCCATACAGGAATGCTGGGATTACAGATGTGTCTCCCCATCTCCTTACAGGAATGCTGGGATTACAGATGTGTCTCCCCATCTCCCCACAGGAATTCTGGGATCACAGATGTGTCTCCCCATCTCCTTACAGGAATGCTGGGATCACAGATGTGTCTCCCCATCTCCCCACAGGAATTCTGGGATCACAGATGTGTCTCCCCATCTCCCCACCTGGGATCACAGATGTGTCTCCCCATCTCCTTACAGGAATGCTGGGATCACAGATGTGTCTCCCCATCTCCCCACAGGAATTCTGGGATCATAGATGTGTCTCCCCATCTCCCCACAGGAATTCTGGGATCACAGATATGTCTCCACACAGGTTCTGGAGTTCAAACTCAGGGTCATCAGGCTCATGTGTCAGCTGCCTTTGTGCTGCCTCTTCAGTCCCTGATTCCCACTTTCAGATGGCTGAATGGACGGGGACAAGTTGACCGAGTGCCTGCCATTTCCTTACCTGTGAAACTGGGCTAGTCCGTGGTGTGGAAGCCACAAACTGATGAAATTGCATAACCTAACACTACCCTGTACATTATGGAACTCTCTCGTGGGTCGGAGGGAAGAATTAATGGTAGAGAGCTCAGGACTGTACAAGGTAACTAGCTGCTCCTCCCCTCCCAACCCCCAAATGTGCCTCTTACTTACAGGCTCTATTAGCCCGACTTTTAATCACTGTTGCAAACACTTCAGAGAAACAGTTTCTCTGAAGGAGAAAGGAGGGATGACTTGTTTTTGCTCATGACTTAGTGATTTAGGTCCACAGTTTGCTGCTCCATGTTTCTAAGCTATGGTAGAGCAAAACATCATGGCAGAAGGCCTTGGAAGAGCTAAGATGCTCTTCAAAGAGCTTTCCTGAAGTGGAGAGAAGTTCAGGCAGAAGAGGCATGAACAAGATCCATCATCACTAGAGTACAACCACAGTGGCCAACTGCTTCACGCAGGTCCCACTCCCTATGTCCTGTATCTCTCAGTGATGTGGCCATGCCAGGACTGCACCAATGCATTAATCTACTGATAAAGGCAGAGGCCTGGTTATCAATAGCATCACAATATGGACAACAAGCCTTAAGCACATGAGCCGTTGGAGGTCATCTCATAGGCAAACCACAGCACCGGCTGTCCCTCTATTGGGTGGCAGCTCCACTGGGGGACTGCTTGTTCCGCTCCCTCTGATGGCCTTAGAACAAGGAATCACCCCTAGGACAAAGTAGATGCTCAGAATTATTTGTGAATGAGTGGCTCTGCCAATGAGTGAGATTCATTGTGATCTTCGGATTACAATAGAGAGAAAGGGTCCAGAACAGAAGCATGATCTTTCCCTGCTGGGTATGACACGTTAAAGAAATACAGCTAACCCGAAAGCAAAGGCTAGAACATAGGACGTCTTTGGAATCAGAGCAAAATACTCTATTGAAGCTCAGGTCATGCAGGTGAAAGGTAGGAACCGTGTAGCAATCATGGTCACGTGCTGGCTCGCCAAAGACACAAAACCCGCTGTCGTCTTCCTCTGGGTTCCCCCACCCTTGGTGAATCTCCTGTTCAGTTTTCCAGATTTCTTAGATTAGAAGCGATCCTGCATACATCTTGCTACTTAGAGGCCTCAATGAACTCACCACCTCCTGAGTCCTGTCTGCCTTCCCTCAGCCCTGTGACCTTAAATGTCCCTCACAGAGTCCCCACAAATGGACTAAGCTGTGAATTAAAAGAACTAGATTGAACTGAGGCAGGAGAATGAAAGTGTCCTTTAAATGCTAGTAGGCATTGCCTTTGGCATAACAAAAGGAGTTAAAACATAATTAAGATCTGAAGGCTGATTACAGGAATGTGTGCGATTATTTTTATTATTTTCCCCCTTTCTATCTCTGTGATGGGATGTGATCAACCTCTGCCGTGCTCCGTTGCTAAGTAGCAGACAGTCAGAGTTTTAATTATACGCTAACATAAGCTAAGGAACAGAAAGCCGCCTTATGTCTAATACGTATACATCAAGAAAGACATGTGACAGCATCGCAACTGCTTTAGTGCCTGATAAAGGGTGTCTCCAGTAGGGTTGTCATCAAAGGATCAGGAACAGAGTGGGAAAGTATTATTAACAAGGCTGCAACTCTATTTATACGTCCTCCATTGTTTGTGAGTGCTTGCTAGAAGCTAGAAATGAATTTTTATCCATTACTAATTTCATCAGTTCTTATTTTATTTTTTTTAAAAGTCTGCAGGAATGAAAAGAAAACTTTTGTCAATTCCACCGCCAACCTCTTTCCTCTGGATAGAATTCTTTTTTACTCCATCAAATTTGCAATTTCTAAAATATTATATCTTGTAATAAAAAAATTTAAAGCATTAGTTCATTCATTCTTCCAGTGCTCAGCAGAGATGCATTCTGGGAGCAAATTCCAGAGGAGACCTCTGTCCTCATTGAGAATATATGTTAAGGGCAAGGAAAAGCAATCAAGCAATAATAAACCAAAGAGAAGATAACTACAGGCTGTAATCAGGACTGTGAGAAACATGGAGTATATCACACAAGATTAGGGTCGCTGAAATGATAGACCATTTAGAATTACTTGGTTTAAGTCGGAGCTAACCTATCACATTAGAGGCATTTCTTTCACATTGACATATCTTTGGATTAATCAATGCCCTGTTCTATTTGGTGAAATCAAGCTTTTGTGCTTGATCACTGCTAGCTATGTTGAATATTGATTTTGATTTTAAAAGCATGTTTCGGACTTTCCTATGACAGAGAGTCAGATCTAGTCTCTTCAGAATACACAGGCGGCTGAGTAAAATGGCCACTGTCACATCTATATTGTTCACTTTTCTCAGTAGATGAGTCTTCACCTGGTGGTCCCAGATGACAGTTTGGGCTTCATTTGCACAAAAAGACAAAGGTCATACGTTTGCATAGCCATGAAATTCACCCCGAGGCTCTAAGGGAAGCTGACTGGGTAGCCTTCACTCTGGGTAGCCATACCCACACCTGGGAAAACAATAGAATTGTGTCACTAAGGAAAAGGCACCGAGTTATTAAAGGCCAGCAGTCATACATATTGCCACCCAGGGTAATGTGGCAGTGTAACTGGGTAGAGGGAGAGTCAGCGTATTTCTCAGGAGGTTATCATCCATTGAGAATGCAAGAAAGAAGCTGGGGAGATACTTAAGTCCTAAGAGATCTTGGTACATAATCATGAGCACTTGTTTGGATCCCCATGATCTATGGTAAAAACAAAACAAGTAAACAACAAAAAAAAACCAGGTACGACTATGTGTGTCTGTGCCCCCCAGTGCTGAAGGAAGGATGACAGAGAGGCAGAGAGTTGCTCAGACTTGGTGGCTGCTAGCCTAAAATGAAAATCAATACAAACTTCTGGATTAATGGGAGATCTGTCTCAAGGGAATACAATTAGAGAATTAGGCTTCACCTAGACACCTCTTCCAGCCTCTGCATGGGGGCATAGGCATGCAAATGCACTACACAGATGCACACATGTGCACGCACATGTACATGCATATACACACAAAAGAATGCAAGGGGACTTTTTCTATGGAGTGGGGAACGAGGACTAGAAGCAGAATGGGTACTTACTGCAAGCCATGTACTCACAGTGTAAGTGTATCTTCCCTTTGCTATAATATTATATGTTACTATAAAGTTCAGTCTGGGATGATGATCTCTTCTCTTCCTATTATTATTTTTTATTCTCCAACCCTCAAAGCACATTATATCATGGCCATTTGAGTTACCAAAACAAATACACTCAATGACTGTCATCTTCTTTTGAGCATGTGGGGAAATGTTGGAGAGCATGTTCGGTAGTGACTTGGTGTCTGACATTTTATTTAGGTGTACAGATACCTGTAGGGTTTATGGAGAGGGAGAGGTAGCCAAACAACTAAAGGTCTCTGTGAACCAGCGTGCGTGGTATAAATAACATACCAGGTTCAAACAAAAGCACTTACAAATTAGGGTATTAAATCACAACCCACATTACAATAACGTGATTTGGTTTGGTGTTCACTAGAACAGAGCTGACCGTATGGAACTAATGTGATGTTTTGTGTGACTGTCACATTAGTTATGCATTTGTTATACGATTTTCATGGATGCCAGAATGTAATTCATTGGAATAAACAGAAGAGCCGAGTGGCATTGAGCCTAATGCTCTAAAGGGGAATTTGCCTTCATTAAACCCTCTCATCCAGTAATTAAGGTGACATTATATCCAGAGCATTTTCTTAATGAATATCTTACACTGACATCAAACAGAGGGAGGGATCTGTAATACTGTTTATTTCTGCAAAATTTCCTGGGAACAAAGATCACCGAAGTGCACGGTTTTGTCTAAACATATCATACCATGGAAGCACCCCCTACTACTGAAGACAAGGCAGTGTGGTTGGCTATCAGAGCAAAAGCATTTCCCAGCTTTGCCTTGAGTCCCCTGATCACAGAAGATAAGAGATTGACATGGGGATCACTCCTTATTGTACATCTGGAAGGAGAAACTCCAAGTGCATACATGCCTTCTCTGAACCAAACAGATTTCCCACAATTTTGCATACGAGCCCGAGACCCAGTCTGTGGCACCCAATATCTCAGGTCTGTTCAGAAGAACTGGAATATGAAGATCAATGTCAAGGGCACACACTATGTCCTTTTTTATCTCTGAAACACTAAATACCTAACATAATATTTGGCATATGCGTACTATATTATATATTATAAATATTGAGATTTAAGGTAAATGAATGAAACTGTTGTTTGCAATAAGTTCTGCCTACTAAGTTGCTCCTGAAGTCTTTCTCAATGGATTTGAGCAAAAGCCTGATATATAATAAAATATTAAAGACAACACAAATCAGTCTTATAGAGATATCAATGCCATATAGTGCTTTATTGGAAATGCCCTGCTTCCTCCTGAAAACTGTCACAAACACTAAATATATGTGGTCAGTATGGATTGCAATACACACATATAAAATGTGCAAAAATAACATTATTCATTTTCTTTTTCCAAATCAGGAATAGCAATATGCAGGAAGAAAGTTAAAAGCCTAACTTTTTAACTCGGGGTTCTCATCTCTTTCCTAGGGGATATGTTTATGTTGCGGGGGAGTCTGCAGAGAATAGATAATGGGGGGCAGTCCTCAATGTCAGCCTCTCTCATCTTTGCTATATCCCATGTAAGAGATTAAAGTTTGTCTTTCTCCTCTGCAAGGTCTTTGCTTGCTTGGTTGTTTCTTTTGTTGTTTAATTCCAGATATTTCTAAATGGGTGGTTAGACTGTTTAAAGCTCTGCCCCGCCTATCAAATATATTCTTTTCTCTGGGTTCTCTGTCTCCCCATGAATCCAAGGTCCTTCTAGCAGGACTTGCCTGTGCTGCACTGAACAACGTCACCACCGCCTTGGTTCTGAACATAAAATAACAATTGATACTGGGAACCTCTAAGCTCAGATTTGAGACTTTCTGTTTCATGATCTACAGTGGTTTTACTGTAGATATAAATTATCTGTTCTTATTGAACCATAGCACTTTTATTATTGAAAACAAACACTTAATATTTTCCTACCATTGTATCCCATCAAATTAGCATACCTTTGTTTTGAATT
The DNA here is from genome assembly GCF_011064425.1 of Rattus rattus. Classification (NCBI taxonomy): domain Eukaryota; kingdom Metazoa; phylum Chordata; class Mammalia; order Rodentia; family Muridae; genus Rattus; species Rattus rattus. The sequence goes on from NC_046159.1 coordinate 49,023,038, forward strand.
ATATTAGAATGTTTGGTTTGAAAAATTGCTGAGATGCTGACAAGTTTTAAAACAAATAGTCCATGAAATTTGTCTTTCAATGAAAAATGATCAGAACGATTTCTGAAATGGCTCTAAGCACACTTCTTTTGGTTTGTACTATGTGTGTGTGTGTGTGTTTGTTTGTTTGTTTGTTTGTTTGTTTGTTTTGAGACAGGGTCTCTCTACATAGCCATGGTTATCCTGGAATTGACTTTATAGACTATGCTGTCCTTAAATTCACAGAGATCCACCTGTCTCTGCCTCCCAAGGTGCTGACATGTGCTGTCTTCAGCAATAGGGTCTTACCAAGATGTTATAGAGGTAATTAATAATATTATTAGCGATAGCATGTGATCTTTGGAGGTGTTTATGGGAGCCCTTTGGCCACAGACTCAAAAAGGTGCAACCCATACCTGGTACTGGGAGTCTTATTTTATAATATATGCTATCTAGTTGGAATAGTATTCCCCTGTTATATGGTAACTCCATTTAAATCCTTTTATATATTTATAGATTTTAGCAAGCCTCTACAGTAGTACGTTTTCTTAGAACTTTTCCAAAGACTTTTATTGTTAATATTTCCTCTTTAAGCCTGTCCCTCTTATCCTTCTTCCCATTTAATCTTCCTATTTTAATATCGTACTTGTCTCTTTATTACCCTATGGTGTATTTCCCCTTGTGCATGTTCAGTGGGTGAATATGTGTAAGGGGTACACATGTACACATATGCACATCCATGTGGAAATGGTAAGTCAGTTTGGGTTTGTTCCTTGAGAGTCATTTATCTAGTTTTCTGAAATGGAGTCTCCCCTTAGCCTGTAGTTAGCTGATTAGGTGAGCCTGACCTGACCTGGGAGCCCCAGGATCCACCTGTCTCTGCTCTTCCAGCACTGAGATTACACATGTGTGCTATCATGCCCATTTTTTAAACATGTATTCTCTGGAACTTTTTCTTATGTGGCAAGCATATTACAGACAGAGATCTCCCTCTATCCTGTAACTTAATGTTTTTTACATGAAGCTGAGACTCAGAAAGATTATTTTCTTCAGGTTCTGCAGGGAGTAATACCTTTTACCCCAAGCTCTATGCTTCTCTATGCTTGGGAACAAATAGCAAAGGCAAAAAGCAACCAACATTTGTGGGAGTTTTTCCCTGTGGGTAAGAATCCATAGACTTCAAATAGAATTTCACATTTTTTAAGGGTTGGTACTAACCAGTTTGAGGTTCTTATAAACTAATAATCTACCAACATCTTCATAAAAAGCAGCAGGGTCCTTGTCTGAAAGTTAATAAAGGGATGAATATTTTCTTAATTAGGAAAAATAGGTATATTGTCTCAATATAACACACAGTTTGTTAAACTCAGCATGGTTAGCATTTTGAAAAGCTCAGGGAACTTCTCTTCTATTTCTTGTTTTATCATAAATACATGAATGCCATTCTCTAGGCTATCATCATGTAGAATTCCAGAGTCAGTGGCTTAGTTGCCTTCCACAAATGCTGTCTGCTCACTTTAGGTGGATGTCACTTTAGGTGAGTATGAATGTCTATGCGTGTGTTTGTGCATGAGTAAGCAGACAAGTGTGTATTTAGAAAATAACAAGGCTAACTGACGACTTATACACAAATCAATGGCTTGTCCAATATCATTATTGATGATACCCAACTAAAGTAGGTCTAATGTTCACAGCTATGTGCCATGATCTAAACATCACATGACTGGGAAAGCCTTGAACTCATTCTATATTTCTGTCTGGCCTTCAACTTGACATTCTCTTTATTGCAGTCTCCTGAGAAGTAGAGACAACAGCCTTGGACCACCAGACATGGCTTCAACCATTTTCTTCCTTCCTTCCCTTTCTTTTTGCATGTGGGTATACCATACGTTTTCTTCTCCATGTGGAGACCAGAAACTGATGTCAGTTGACTGCCTCAAACAATCTTAATTTCTGAGACAAAGATGGACAATTTGAGACTGATGTAATGGCCAGTGAACTATTAAATAGGTCTCTCTCTCTGCTTCCCCTACATGGGGACTACAGAGGTATGTGACAGGCCTAGCTTTCCTGTGAGTCCTAGGGCTCTGAACTCAGGTCCTGATGCTCGCATAGCAAGTACTTTACCCACTGAACTATTTACGCATCCCTAAAGACTTGTTTTTAACTCAGCTTCCTCCTTGGCTGCATCCTGTAAAGTCCGTGTCCAGCTTGAAGTCTAGGGGAGCTCTTCTCTAAACCTTAAAATGTCTGCCTTCTAGCTTAGAACAGCCTCTATATTGTTTTTCTGTACTTTCCTGGCCCATCTTAAAAATTAAGATTCAACTTATAAAACATGAAATTCATGATCTGGAATGTACATTTCAGCAGATGTTATAGATCCACAATGTCCTATAATCCTAGTAATCTAGTTCCAAAACATTCTTCTCGTCTAGCGTCGATTATGCAAATACTCTCTCTTCCTACTTCCTTGTCTCAACTCAAATCTTGTATACTCTGAAATGGGACTCGCTGTATCCTAACCACATTTATTGTATCTATAAACACGAATCTTCAGCAGTCTGTCCTGAGCACCTGTTCTATATAACCTATATGTGTGTCACCCTGTTTTGGCCCCAGATAACATTATCACCTTTGCCCCTCTTTGGGAAATGACTGCATCCTCTCATGACTACATTCTGCAGACACAAACCAAGCAATCCAGAGTTCACACCTCCAGATGTTCCTGGTAACTTTCCACTGCCCTAATCGTCTCAAAGCCAGGCACCGGTCAAGGAGGGCTGAACCCTGGATGCTGATCCCAAATAGACTCCACGAACTAGACAGCCCTAAGCCTGTATTAGTTTGTTTTCTTCTATTTATCTTGAAAAGCCATGGTTAGGGGTTCTTAGCACCAATTCTGCTTAACAAGTGACCACGGTGGTTCCCACATGGTTCCTATAGAAGTGAGTGTACTTCCCCGAGACCATAACAATAAACTATGCTTTCAATTATCCACTCATGTCTAACAATGTTGCGAGTTTTCTAATAGTCTGTACTTTGAAGCATTCTAGGCTTGGATTTAAGCCTGGGAGTAGAACAGTTACTGAGCATTTGCAAGGTCTTGGGTTCAATCCCTAGTACTACACACACACACACACACACACACACACAGAGACATACACACATATACACACACAGACACATACATACACACACACACACACAGACACAAAGAGAGAGAGACAGAGACACACACACACAGAAAAAGAAACACACATAGAGACAGACACACACATATACACACACAGACACACACACATACGCACACATATACACATATACACACACAGACACACATACATACACACACACACAGAGACACATACATACACACACACAGAGACACACACACACATATACACACAGACACACATACACACATACATACACACACACATATACACACATAACATACATACACATACACACACAGACACACACACAGACACACATACAGACACACACACAGAGACACACATATACACACACAGACACACATACACACACACACACACACACATACAGACACAGACACATACACACACAGACACACACACACACATACACACACACACACACACATACACACACACACACACACACACACACACACACACAGACACACACACACACACACACACAGACACACACACAGACACACACACACACACACACAGACACATACACACACACACACACACACACACACACACACACACACACACACACGCACACAAGCTGAGTATAGTAGTCTGTAATCTCAGTACTGAAAGGGAAGTCACTGGAAGGGGAGTGACGAGTTTGAGTCCAGCATGCCTTACATAGTCATTCATGGCTGAACCTGATTGCATAACAAGATCTAGTTCAAACGAACAAACCAACAAATAATGACCTAGCAAGACATAAAACACTGTGCTGGACCCCACACGGATTCAATGAACAAAAAATCAAGAACCATTACTGTGAAATATCAAGCAGTCTAGGCTGTGCAGGGACATTCTGTGTGACCTTAGGGATGGTAATTAAATTCTCTTATTTAAACTCTAAAGTGCTTAAGAGTCCTTGACATTTTTAACACACGCCTCATTTTTACAAATAATCTTAAATAGTTGTTGGTGGGGCTGGAGTGACTCGGACTCACTTCCTCTATCAAGTTCTGCCCCGCCGACATCACTCAAGCGTAAGTGCAGCTGCTTTCTTCGGACTTTGGGGGGGGGGGGGTTGGAGGGTTTTCAACGCAGGGCCTCATACATAAGATAATTTTGCTATCCCGGCCCTCTTGCAAGGAGTCACAGCAAATTGTCCAGGCTGACCTGAACTTGTTATCTTCTTGAATACTGGAGATTACAGGCCTACCTCACCAATTCTGGTTCATTTTTTTGATATAAAATATTTTTACTATTTACTTCAGCTTGTATAGAACGGTATGCACTCTGTTGTAAATCACTGGAATTGTTATTTCTAATCTCCCCCCAAATGTTTTGGGAATCTACTAAGAATACAACAGGCATCCAATTCATATTACATAAATCACCTCACATCACATCGATCATTGACTGAGGCATTGAGAACTTATTATGTGAGAGGTTTTTGATTAAACCAGGGACAAAGAGATGAGAGGAAATGAGTGGGTAGAACTGGCTCATCCCGGGTGAGCACTGGGAAGTAGCCGTACCCTCCCATGTTCATAAGCTTCCTGTAGGAATGTCTTATTTAGGGGGGAGAGTAAATTATTAAAGTGAGATCCTCATTGAAGCTGGAAGACAGAAAAGCCACCTACCTGTAATTCTGGCACTGGGCTAAATGACACACCTGTAGCAACTCACCCAATAGAAAAGCTTAAGCACAAAGGGGCATGACCTACAATGGGTGCTGTTTGCACTGAGGGGACAGAAGCTACAAAATGAGTGTCATTTTCAGAAACTACACTGGCTATAAGCTATGGCCACCAAGGACTGGCTGGCTGGCTGGCTCTCTCTATGTCTCTGGACTCTCTGCTCCCCATCTCTCCCCCTGTACTGCCTGCTGTCAGAAGCAGATCCTCTGTGTGCTAAGCAAAGCCTCTACCACTAAATCACCCTAAACTTAAGAACTTTCTTTGGGGAATGGTGATATGCTGACTCAAAGGAAGACACGCTACAGAAGTGCCAATAGGGCCATCGAGGACAGTGGCTTTAGGAGGGGATGAAGTAGGGATGACATTCCTGCCACCTTGAGGTATTTTTAAGTTGGAAAGACCTCAGGAAGACCTGGAGAAACTGGACAGAGAGGAAACGCTGCGAAGGTATCCTGAAACACTCCACATTCTCAGGGCATTCTTCCTGCACATCGTTCTTCTGCACAGACAGGCAACTTCTCGGGGGAGAAGGCTCTGGTTTTAGCAAGAGCTCATATATTGCAGACACCCAAACTGGAAAGGGAAAAAGCCAGCATGTTCCTCATTTACCGCAGCAAATCTCATCTCTGGCAATAGTAGCAACTTGCACTGATTTCAGTCCTTCGTGTATAATTTCTGTTTTGTACAACGTATAGACATATAATGCTCTCTTGCCAACCGTCTCTCGTCTCAACCTAGGTGTGATTAAAGAAAACCTTCAGCATTCAACAAAGGAAATAAATATTAAATGCTATCATCAGTCTTTTATAATAATCCAAATAAACAGATAGCATCTGCCGGCCGTCTTCAGCCATCACAGGAAGCTACGTGTCCCATGATTTTTGTTCCTTGCTATTACAAAGGAACAGCTACATCTCACAAGCTTTGTTTAGGAAACATATCCAGTCCATAGACAGCTTTTAAATTCTAATTCAACTATTCTTATCTGAGCTACAAAGGAAAATTTAATTTATTTTTTGCTCAAGCAGAAAAAAAACTCATTAATTTAGATTACTGACTCATAGGGGTAGTAGAAAATAGAGCAAATTATGAATTAATATCATTGACAAAAAGGATAAAGAAGTAGAGCAGAAAAAAAGAAAAAGGACAAGGAAGAGAAAAACCTTATTTTTAAGTGTAAAGAGAATAATTTGTTTGTATAATGTGCATAAACTGTCATAACAAAATATCTCAAGGCCACATCTTATTCAGAACCATTTCTGTCTTGGGCACTTACACACATCCCAGAGGTGACCAGTGTGACACTTTGACAATATTCAACTGAGAACATTTTTTCTCCATCTAAGGAGGCTATTGTTGCTTTGAACATATTAGGGGTAGAAAGAGGTGGGGAGCTACTCAGATCCCACTGTGCAGAATTTAATGGAAAGGGTACACAAGTTGCAAAGAGGTAGGGAGCATAGAACCCAGCAGGGTTGCTTTATGCTCAGTTCGAGTCCAGGGCAGTTCTGTACTCAATGGGGAAAGAGTGTCATAGTCAGGGACCATTATTAACCTATTCTGCAGTCCAAAGCTCTTAAAACTATGGTTCACCCACCGAACCCAGCTTACCTGTTCAACAGGCCATGAGTATGAGAGATCATTTGTGACCTAGTTGACCCTCTGGGTTTCCTATAATGTAAAGCACTATGTCATTCGAAATGGAAACCCATTTTTTTTCATTTATAGATGTGTTCCCCAAATTATATCTGATTATTTTTAGTAGTACTATGAATGGATTTTTCACCAACAAAACAGTCTACGGAAATCTGGTTGCTCTATTATTGCTTAAGTACCAACATGTAACCTTGATTTTGCATCTCCACTTCCAAAGCCTTTTTATAAAAACAGTTAACTATGGTCATCATCTGAAATGGACCAACCTAATGGAATCTGTACAAAGTATCTATTATAGATCAAGTGTAAAAATGGCCACCATGGAGACAAGGTTTAATGGTCTGATGGCTTGATCTTGAGGCTCTAAGTTGGTTAGACAGTGAATAAGAGGGAGGTAGGGCTGTCTGCAGGAAGTGGGCCACTGCAGGCCCTTGCCTCAACTGTGTTCTTTGCACCTCAACTGCCCTGAGCTCTGGTCCCACACTACCATCTCCGCCATTATGCTATGACTTCCTTCCTGTTGGCCCACAACAAGGAGCTAGACAACCTTAGATGGAAAAACTCTAAACTTGGAGCCTGAATAAATCTTCTCTCTTCTTTTCCAGGTATTTTGCCACAGTAATGGAAAGGAACAAACAGTAAATAAAGAATGGCTCACATGTCAATCAGCACCTGGCATCCCATCAACTTAATAAGGTTTGTCCTGTGTTGCCATTTATTCATTAATTGATTAATTGGTCTATTGACTGTGTGTGTGTGTGTGTGTGTGTGTGTGTGTTGATTAATTGGTCTATTGACTGTGTGTGTGTGTGTGTGTGTGTGTGCTATTGATTTGTGTGTGTGTGTGTGTGTGTGTGTGTGTGTGTGTGTACATGATACAGAGCTCCAGTAGTGATCGTTGGACGACTTAGAAGCATCAATTCTCTCGCTTCAAGGTATGGGATCTAGGGACCAACTTTGGATTTCAGTCCTGGCCTCAAACACCTCTAACTGGGGGCCCATCTCATGAGCCCTGTGTTTTCAATTAGTACACATCTAGTAGCTCCTGTTAGCCAAGTCTACTAGATTGGTGGGAAACTAGAGGAGAAAAGTGTTTCTGTTTAGCTGAAACCAGAGCACTACATACTATATAGTGCATAGTAAAAGTGAATATTGAGGCAATTTCATGTGGCACATTGCCTTGTCTAAGACATAGTTCTAATAACTAGTAATGGCCTGGTTGATCTAATGCACAACACTATAGTAGCAGGAAGTTTGAAAGAACCTGAAGGAGATGAAGATTGATACTCTCCATGACCTCTTAACATAGGATCTTCATGAAATCTCTGGGGTGCCATGGACATCACTATATCACAGTGATGTATAATAATGACATTAAACATGACACTGAACCATCAACTACAAAGGCGAATGCATCACATTCCCTCTCCGAAGTAAAGAGAGAGGAACTTAAGAGAGATGCATCGAGGCTGGGAGCTGCTCCAGGGGATGGAGTACTTGCTGCACAAAGGCGAGGATTAGAGTTCAGAGCCTTAGCATGCACAGAAAAGGCAAGTAGGTGTGGTGTTTTGCATGCAGTCCATGCACTCAGGAGGCAGAAACAGGAAATCCTCTGGGCAAGCTGGCTAGCTAGAATAACTGCAACCAGGGAGCTCTGGGTTCAGTGAGAGACCATCCTTTAGTAAAAGAAAAGTGGAGAGCCATTAAGAAAGGCATCCAAAGTTAACCTCAGATCACCACACATGTACCTACACATGTGTACACCCACATGAAAATATACTTAACACATGCACACATGCACACATCTTACACACACACACACAGAGAGAGAGAGAGAGAGAGAGAGAGAGAGAGAGAGAGAGAGAGAACACCATCAAAAACACTGAAGACAAATTTGTGTCCACTTGAAGATAGACTCAACGGTCTGTAAGCTAATTTGTATGGAACATTCATTCTCCCCAGTACTCATGTAAATGAGCCATGATGACAGGCTGCATGTAAACAGCTATCTGCACAGCCCTAGCAAACAGATTCTCTTGCCCTCATACTTTCATCTATTTTTAAAAAATAAGACTACGCTCCTATTGACAATATTGTGGGAAAACTTGTCAGCCCTTGTCCCCTGATCACGCATATGAATATTTTATACCCAAATGACAAGAAGCCATTTGAACTTGGCTTAGGGAACAAAACAAAGAAAGAAAACGCATGGATGGAAAGAGAAACAATGGCATGTGAGGGAAATGCAAATGGAGAGCTTCCTCCAGGAGGTAGAAGGACCACTTCTCTGAGTGGGTAAAGCAGTGTCTGGAAGGACAAGCTCCAGGGGAAATAGCTTTGTTTTCTCCTTGTGCTCGGAGCTTCTGCATCAAATACCAAGAGAACAAGTTAAGTGCAGGAGGCTCTACCATTAGCTCACAGTCTCTGGGGTTTCGCTCTAACAAACCATGTGGGGAGGATGTGCAGGCATAACTCTCTTTTGAGAGATATAGGAAACCGGATATTAGTAAAAGGAGGGGACCATGAGAAGATTCAACCCCCCAAAGGATTTTGTTCCAGTGACCTTCCTCCGACCAGCCCTGATTTCCACAGCTCCCACAACTCCAAAAGTCTATTCAGATTCTGGATGAACTCATTCGTGAAGTCAGATCACTCATGGTCTATTAGTCTCTGGAGACACTGTCATGGACACCCAGAGATGTGCTTTCCTACTCTACTAGGCATTTCTCAATCAAACTGACAATCAGGACTAACTGTCCCACCCCTCCTAGGGGACAGGACCCACCCCAGTTCAATGCACACATATAAAGAGCCTTTCTGTATCCTATCCCCTGGCAAGAATGAGCGGCCCAGGGTTAAGCATACTTGTCAACTTGCACCAGTGACACCAAGAGATGAGAATCCCCCACTCCCGTTGATAACTGCAAAGGTGTGTTTGGGGCCACTAGCCACTAAGTCACTTCATAGAACAGTATGGAGCAGAGACGAGAGCAAGAATCTCAACCAGCTGCGCGATGTCACTCAGCTCACCTCAGAGTCTCACTGCTGGGGCTGTTGTCAGACATATCGTTGTTCCTCATGTAAGGCAATGGAGTCTAATTTCTGCTCCATGCAACTGAATGCATTCTGTGGAGCTGGTGGGCACTGGAAATGACCTAGGGCAAGGTCCTTATGCATTCAAAGGCTTGTGCTTGTGGAGTCTGAGTGCCTTGCTGTTCAGCCTTATTCATAGGGTCTCTATTGAAGCCTCTGTCTCTGTCCCCCCCCTTGAAAGTCTCTCTCTCTCTCTCTCTCTCTCTCAGTAAAAATCTCTCTCTCTCTCTCTCTCTCTTTGTGTGTGTGTGTGTGTGTGTGTGTGTGTGTGTGTGTGTAAAAGATAGAGAACTGTTTATTGAAAACCAGCTGTAACGAGGAAGAGAGATATAGTCAAGGAGATTCAATACTTTCTACATCTGCATTTCCAATACCTTGAAGTTGAAGGCAGAAAAGGCAAAGCACCCAAATAGAAACATCTGGCAAGGGCATTATATTGGTCAAGTCCAATTCTCTTGGAATGGATAGTATGGGTATCTGTTGTCATACCTTCCCAGAATCTTCTTTCTTTCTTGAAGCATTATTGTGTTCTCCATTTGGGACAACAATCCCTTATCACTTAGATACTGCTGAGTGAACCTAGTAGGTTGGACACATGACTCAGATCTAGACAGTTTGTGTGATCATCTTTGGGCACTGATGAACACATCCAAGGAGATATGATCAGAACTAGCACAGAGACTTTACTGATGCAGACTCTGGCATACAAACTGAAAAGGGAATGCTGGCCCTACCCTCGACTGCCAATGGTGGCTCCAGAGAGATGACCCATCTCTAGAGAGAAGGGCAGAGTCAAGACAGCAGATCAAGGGCTTCCTTGAGCCTTTGAGTCCAGGCATCTGTGAAGTTCCCTTTATCATTTACATGAGTTGGGGATTTTTTGGTCCAGCAGACACCTTTGGTGTCATCTGCAAAGAGGATTATCAAAGGAGAAAATGCCTCCATCAGATGGACCTGTAGGCAAGTCTTTGGGGTTATTTTTTTGATTGATGACTGATGTAGAAGGACTCAGACCAGTGTGGATGGTGCCACCCCTGGGTGGGTGGTCTCTGATGATGTAAAAAGCATACTGAGCAAGCCATGGGTAACAAGCCAATAAGCAGATCTCCTCTATGATGTCTCCTTCAGTTCCTGCCTTAAGTTCCTGCCCTGACTTCCCTCAGGGATGCACTGTAACCTGTGAAATAAATTAAATCCTTTCCTCTAGTTACTTTTGGTTGTGGTCTTTATTATGGCAATAGAAAACCAAACTAAGACATCATGTGACTTCATTGCAAAACTCCATTCAGTCACTTAAACCAAATTCTTCCATCCTCTGTTAATGTATTAGGGAGTAGGGACTGGGAAAATATATTTTTTTTTCTTTTTTTCGGAGCTGGGGACCGAACCCAGGGCCTTGCGCTTGCTAGGCAAGCGCTCTACCACTGAGCTAAATCCCCAACCCGGGAAAATATATTTTAAAGACACAGAATGGGTCCCCAGCTCCGAAAAAAAGAAAAAGAGAAAAAGAAAAAGACACAGAATGAAAGAAATATCTAAACAGTCCTAATAAAGGACTGGAGAAGCTATTTGGATGTTTTTCTTGTTTCTGTTTTTGAACTCTCACAGTGTAGCCCTGGCTATCAAGGAATTTGCTATGTAAACCACCATGGTCTCAAACTCACAGTGATCTGCCTGCCCCTGCCTCCAGAAAGCTGGAATTATTAAGGGCATGGCCCATTAAAGCCAGATGCCTTGGTTTTTAAAAAATCCTCAAACAGATTTAGTACATAGTACAGTGTGAATGCAGCTTTGTGAACTGGCCTACATCTCATAAGCAAGTGAACTTTGGAGGTATAACCTAGTCTATGATTGGCCTATTGGTGTTTTTTAAAAAGGGCTATCATTAAAAATTATTTTTAAAAAAAATCAAGTTCTTTGTAACGTCTTCCACTAACAACTAACTGAAGTAACAAACCAATTACCCTGTCGTGAAAATGTCTACTTTACGTCTCTACTAGAATTTGTCCATGTTTACAATGCTAATAGAAACACACTAGAACTGATGGAGTTGTTGTTGTTGTTTTGTTGTTGTTGTTGCTCCTAGAAAAGTGGTACCTTGGACGTGTGCTAGAACTGCTAATTTCACAGAAATGAAAACATTATTTTTTAATTATTTTAAAAAGCAAAAGTTGTTTAACCACGTCGTTTTATTTCTTTGGAGGTGAAGGTCAAGGTGAATTTGTTCTTTTAGAAGTAATCAATTGCTAATGACAGTGGTACTGAGAGGCTCACACCCAAATATAAGCACACTTTTCTTAAGCAAATGGAAGAAATCATCTTCATTACCACCATATATTTTCTATGCAGTTTACCCAACTTGTCATAGTACTCTTTGGAGCCATTAGCAGGTATTTCTGTCTGTCTGTCTATCTGTCTGTCTCTGTCTCTAGACTCCCTTTCCCCACTGGCTAACTAGGAGACATCGAATACTATTCTGGGTCTTGAAACTCTCAAGGCACGCTAACATATTTTAGAATGTGAGAAGTCTTGCAGTTAGAGATAATCTGCTCAAATTTGCTTAGCCCAGCATTTCCCAAAGTTAACTTTCTCAAGATTAACTATAGCGTTTCACACCCCTCCATACAACCCCACCTCCAGACCCCCCATTCCTCAAAGCAACTTTGGGAACAGCTTGCAGAACTAGCTCCATAAAGCAAAGTTTGGGGACTCTGCTTTAGTGGTTTCTATCTCCACAGATTTTGCTGTCTGAATAATATATAAGGAGTTTTGAGTGACAATTGCACCCATTTGAATATATCTTCAACCGACTCCAAAATTAGAAGTTTAAAATGCAAATTTTCAGAAAGCAAACTGTCTTTCCCATTTAGACATGTTGCTGAAATGTATTTGATTTTGTATAGGCTCTTATCACTTGCCACCGTATCCACTATAGGTTATGGGATCAAAAGACTGATAAATATTGAACACAAATGATTAGTTATGCTTCAGGTTATCTACGCAGGGATCCCTGACAATCTTAATATGATGACTACATACTTCAGTTTGTTTATCTATGTATATTTTGGTATATGCCTCTTGAAACAATTGGGATAATGGAGGTCTCTTCATTTCTCCCCTGTACAAGATGTGTATTGTACACCTGTGTTGCTATGAGGGAAGACACGAAACCCTTTCAACTCTGCCTCAGATATGGCAGCGGAGAATCTTCAAACAGAAGCCAACTTCCCACCACTTGTCTTAAACGAGCATTTCTACTTAGCTACTTGGCTATGCATTAAATCTTGGCATACACAGAACAATAAAAACAGGGCAATTTTTGAGGTCTATCTCTGCTGGCTGGATTATGAAGATTAGCTTCTTAGCTAATGTTCAAGGAAGTCATTGAATATAAGCATAATCAAAAATTAAACGACCCCCAAACCATTTCAATATCAACAGGAAACGGAGCAGACAGGATGTAGACAAGATACCACTTTCTGCTGCATACCATCAGCCCACATCACAAGGGATTACCGCATTTAGTTCTCTAAGGAATGTGAGAATCCAGCTCTGAGCAAGGCTTATCATCCAAAAACGATATAATTATTCTCCTGGCAAAGGTGTGCCTACAGAATACACAGGTTTGATGCAATTCCAAATTTAGGTTATAGGTACTGAGGACATTTTTAAATGGGATGAGTTGAGTTTCTTTCCCTTTTCTGTTCTTTTATTAAATAGATCCTTTACTCATGTAAAAATACATCCTAATTACAGTTTCCCCTCCCCCTGCCCCTCCCAGTTGTACCCCTCCCACCCAGATGAACTCCCTTTCTGTTTCTTTCATCTCTCATTAGAAAAGAACAGGCTTCTAAGAGAAAGTAATAATAAAATATAACAAAACTAAACATAATCAGATAAAGCCAAAACTGTTATATTGAAGTTGGACAGGAAAAACCAACAGAAGGGAATGAGTCCAAGAGAGGGCACAAGAATCAGAGACCCCACTCATTCATACACACAGGAATTCCATAAAAACATTAAACTGGAATCCATAATGTATACACAGAGGACCTGGTGCAGACCCGTGCAGGCCCCATGCCCCCTGCCTCAGTCTCTGTGAGTTTATATGAGCTTTGCTCGTGTTCACCCAGAGGGTCTTAGGTTTCTTAGTAATTTTCTAGAATATTCTGACATCAGCTTCTAGAGGGAGCAAGGTCTCCCCCTCAGGGCTGTCTCCTTTTGCCTCGTCCATTCATAGAACTCTTAATACTAGAGATGAACTTTGCTGTGTTTGCTAAGTGTGGCAATACTCCCAGTTTCACACAAATCTTAATGTTACTGTGCACTCTGCAGTCACTGTTTACACACAGGGTGACTTTGAATAACCTGGGTACTTTCCCATGTTGGCAAAGAAAGTGATTAATAGAAACAATTACTATTTACTGAGTGTCTTGTGCTGTTAAGCAAGAATTCAGATACACTCGATTGGTCTTCTCAAGACCACCATATGCCACTTTTATTCTCTTCAGTGGAGACACTGGAAAGACGACTAACCTGCTCAAATCACATCGTTAAAAGGGGCCAAAAGACGAATGCCAGCAGCAAACCACTGAACTGAGAATAGGACCCCCGTTGAAGGAATCAGAGAAAGAACTGGAAGAGCTTGAAGGGGCTCGAGACCCCTTATGAACAACAATGCCAACCAACCAGAGCTTCCAGGGACTAAGCCACTACCTAAAGACTAGACATGGACTGACCCTGGACTCTGACCTCATAGGTAGCAATGAATATCCTAGTAAGAGCACCAGTGGAAGGGGAAGCCCTGGGTCCTGCTAAGACTGAACCCCCAGTGAACTAGATTGTTGGGGGGAGGGCGGCAATGGGGGGAGGATGGGGAGGGGAACACCCATAAAGAAGGGGAGGGGGAGGGATTAGGGGGATGTTTGCCCAAAAACCGGGAAAGGGAATAACATTCGAAATGTAAATAAGAAATACTCAAGTTAATAATAATAAAAAAAAGGGCCAAAAGAGTCCAGTGACAGGAAGTTGAATGGGAAGCCCCACTTTGTCCTATTGTGGATCTAGAATGCACAGGCTGGCTTTGAACTTGAAAGACCGCTCGGCTCAGCTTTCTGCATAGCTGGACACCAGGACTGTATTACGGTGCTCAGAGGGACAACATTTTTAACTGAATTGCCCAAGTAAAAGTTTAAGAAAACATGTCTGTGGATATAAAATAAAATCAGCCAATGGCTAGGGATATAGCTCAGTTGATAGGGCGCTACTTTTTTTTTTTTTTTTGCAAAAAGCCCAAGGTCTAATCTCCAACACCATATTACCTGAGAGCATCGAAGTCCACCTGAAGTCTTAGCAAGCAGACAGAAAAGACAGGAAGAGAAGAAGTTCGAGGTCATGGTTGGCTACATATCAAGTGTGAGCCTAGACTTCACGTTCCATCTCAAAAAATATAAAATAAAATAGTAACAAAAAGCCACTCAAGTAGAACGTGAATGTGTGAGGTGCTGGATTAAGTGTGTGTTTCTGTGTATATAACTAGAGACTAAGGGTCAAGACTCTCAAGGTGACAGCCAATAGACCAGCAAGGGGCAGGAGCTGAGGCGGAGTCCAGCTGTCGCTCTCCCGAGATGAAGAGCCCCGACTTTCAACTTACCTGCTTTCCATTTTGCTCAGAAAATTGTCTTGATCGGATGAGCTCTTCCTATTTTTGCACATACATTTTTTAGATATCATATAGTCATATTTCTATGGAAATATAAATAATTCAAGTAATTCTGAAAAAGGCCTCAATTATAGTATATTAGAGTGTGAGAAAAAATTAAACTTAAGAAAGAGCTGACAGTCGGATCATAAGCATTACAGCAAGTTTCTGATGTCTTCTCTAGTTCTCCAGAGGTTCAAACAGGTCCCCCCCTCCCCCCTGTAAGGGCAGAAGTTTAAGGTCTGGCTGGGGAATAAAGACCTGTTCTGTCTGACACTTCCCAATTCAAATCTAACATTTATCAAATGATTCATAAGTACTGTATTTTTTTTTTAAAAAGGAGCTGGCGGGCTGGGTATATTAAGCATTCATTATTATAAATTTGTATTTTAAAAACCCAAGATCTTTTCAGTAAATATGCAAAGGTTTCTCTGACAATTTCTCTCCTTTTTAATAAAGCCTCTTCTCCCTGAAATATTTTACATAAACCCCTTATATCTAAAGTGGATTTCTGGCGTCTGGGAGTTCAAAGTCTCCCCAAATTCAGAACAGGGGAAATGCTACATAATTATAGCTCATTTGAGAGTAAGTCATAAAGTAATCAAAAAAAATGTTTCGAACCAAAAAAGTACCATCTTCGAGTGACATTTAAGCTAAACAAAGAGCTGCTGGCAATCACGCTTTCCTTGCAATTTCGTATTCATGAGACGAGAGGAAGGGGTGTACTGCCATTGCTTTGAGAACGTCTACATCAGTCAAAATGGGCAGTAACTGGACACAACTGGCCGACACAATGTGAAAAACCAAATGCTTTAATGAGGCTATGAAGAACAACAGTTCAATTATTTCATTGGATACATTAATATCAATCATAATATACAGTGCTGTGGACCATACAGAATGTATTGCTGTATCCAACAGCAGGGGCTGTTACTGACATTACAGTAGCAAGTGTCCACAAGAGACAGTCATCTGTCGTCTTTGTCAAGAAGTTGGGTATTTTTTATACTATTATCAACAACAACTTCTTCCCAGTGCATTTTTTTTTCCAAAAATATTAACAAGTTACATTCCTTTGTGCTTTGTGTTTGTATCTTTTAATGTCCTGTGCATTGTGTTTGTTCTTATTGCTTTATTGTTTACAAACAACCAGACTGAACTGTGTCATGCTCTGGGTATGACCAGATTGCTTGTACAGTTTTTGGCAAAGTCAGAAGGTTTGGTATTTCCATTGCCTTACCCAGAGGCAGGTGGAGAATTTTGGTATTTTGAGCACTCGAAACGGAGATCCAACCCTGAGACACAATTCTGCACCCAGGGGTTGGGGAGTGGCTAGAAACATTCTCTCCTTAAAAACAGTGAGCAAAAACACTTCCTCTTGGCTTAACGGGTCCCTGAAAGAATCCACATTCTGGCTGGCACAAAAGAAATAAATAAAACCACCCCCATGCTGCCTGCCTCTGGATTGCTCGCCTGCCTCTCCCAGCAGCTGTACCTTATGAGGAAGATACCAGGGGAGCCAGCGATGGCAGGCCCAGGGGCTACAAGCCAGGGTAGTGGTGCAATATGCCATACTTTCTCTCAACAAAGCTTCCTAGAAAGTTGTTCTGCCTCGACCAGAGTCGCTTAGCCGTGGGTTAGCCAACTTTGTGAAACCTTGTTCAATTATTTAAAAAGGAAAAAAAAAGAAACGTCAGAGTCAGCTAAGAAAGCCTAGCATCATAGCATTGCAATCTTCAACTTCTGCATCCAGCCCTCCCCCCCCCACATAAATATGAAGAGAAAAACAGACAATGCTATGATTGTATTGGTGAACACTATGGTACAATTATCTTTTCATGCACATTTGCATTTCTATTCTAGGAAAAGAGTCACACACTTAAGGGAGTTGAAAGAATGGGAACTTATTTTCCCTACCCCCTTAAGTAATAAAGCTACAAGACTGGATAGCATCATCAGTGTTTCCAAGGATTTGCATTACCCAACATGCATGGGAACCGCGCACTTGACGAATCTCACCAAGGCCATCCATTCATACATCTGACAATCATCTGCTCTTGGATCTCTCCATCACCCATCACCAATTCACATTTGACATTTAAACACTTAAAAAAAAAAACCCTCCTGAAAAAGGTTTCCTGATGAAAGAATTTGGCACTGTCAGTAAAATATATTTCATATTAAAAATATCTGAAGGGAAATTGGAAGCTCTTAGAATGTCTACAGAGGCACCATGCTACGTCTTCCTTCTTCACTCCAGATTCCATCTTGAAACTTTCTCCCATTTTACAGTTCAGTCAGTGCTGGTCCAAAAAAGACTGCTGAGATTTTTAAGGCACTTCATTCTGAAAGGATAAGCTTTATGCCGCTCGCTATTCAACCACCGGCTGCTGCTGAGAAATTCCATGAGACAGCCTGGCTTGGAACAGTATATATCACCTGCACAAAACAGCTAGACTTGATACATGTAACTACAGTTATTGCATAGGGCTATGCGAGTAGGTAATGCACAGAAACTAACTTTACAATGTTGCCGCTTTGACAAAATGCTGTTATCAAGTAATCTGCCAATACAGTGTTTCTCTCTTTAAAAAGAATCCGGCCAGTTTTGTTGAAATAAATCCCAATTCAAATGACCATCACGGGCATGGTAAATGCTATGGCTATCAAGCTTCAAGAATATAGTTATTTTCATACCCTAGAAATGCATATGTAAGTATTTTTTTCTAGAAAGCCTGGTTATTAACCTAATACTACACCTTAAATGTGTTGAAAAACAGTTTCAAGTGATAGTGGAATATACAAAATATTTGCAAAGCTCTCTTTGAACACAAGACCTTGGGTAAAAGTAGTCTTTCTTGGGTGTACAAAGGATGCAGAGAATCATCGGTGAGCTGTAAAAGTATGGAAAACTCGCCATTTTAAGATGCACATTCTTACAAATTAATACAAACACTGAAAAAAATGACGATAATAAAGAATCTATACAATTAAAAAGGCTAAAACATAATTTAAAAATAAAAATAGTAAAGCCAATTAGAAAGGCGCCCAGTTCGGTTGTCTTTATCAAAAGCAAAAATGGAAAAAAAAAAAAAAAGGTAAAACAAACTTCCGATGCTCCTCGATGTTTTTTATTCAGAGAGGACATTCATTTCCGTTTCGAAAAAATCTTATGAAAAATTGAATCACACTTATTATGAGGAAAACTATAACTGTGCCCAATAAAAGCCAGCAGGTCAGGTCCTATGCTTCATGCCTTGGTCTAATAACTTCTTTCAGTTTGGGTTAGCATAAGTTACAATTTCTAGTTAGACAATCCTCATGAAAATGACTGCTAGATTTGTCTGTTTGTAATATATTCTGCTTTGAAGCAGTTTTCAGTACAAAGACGCGGTAATGCTGAGAGAGCACTGTGTCTTTAAGGCAGTACCAGGGAATCGACACATTTATAAAGTGAGAAAGGCTTGGATGTCTTTTCCACCTTCTTCTTCTTCTTCTTCTTCTTCTTCTTCTCCTTCTTCTTCTTCTTCTTCTTCTTCTTCTTCTTCTTCTTCTTCTTCTTCTTCTTCTTCTTCTTCTTCTTCTTCTTCTTCTTCTTCTTCTTCTATAATCATCATCATCTTCTTTGTTTTCTTCTTTTGGTTGCTTTACATTCGTGTAATTAAACTTTACATGTTAATTTCAAAGGAGGTCACAGACAGACAGAGCTCACACGAAGTTTTCCCCTGAATGAAAACGGACAGACACTTACTTCTCTGAAGCAAAAATCCCCTTGCTCAGAAAGCTCACGCTTCGAGAAATCAGTTCACAGATACTGCACGCTGAAGGTACAATACTTAGGAGGCCTTTGTAGTTGTAAAATAGAATATACAAGTCTGGCTCACAAAATTCTAAAAATAAAATATATCCTGGGCTACTGGTAAAGCACGAAAAATTCATATTAAAGGAAAATTATCAAGAAAAGCTCTTCAGGTAAATTATGAAGTCTACTGAAGAAGAAGAGAGGGAGGAGTCCGTGCCGAGGCAGAACAAGGCAAGCTCGCTAACACGCATGCTCCGTTTCTTCTGCGCTCATACTGCTCCTCCGGCTGCTTGTTTTCGAAGCTCCTGGGGACACTGATGACAGCAGTGGGTCGGTGACGCCGACAGGTGAGAGGGCATCGTCCATCAGGATGTCTTCCAAGTTGGAGGCCATCTTCCTGGGGATGCTGTAGGCCGGGCTGCTCTCAGGCATGGTGCCGAGGTTGTTGGTAAAGGAGATGGTACCGTCCGTGAGATCCAGAGTCGTTGTGCATGTCAGGTCTGCCTGGTGCTGTACAAGTTCCTGGCTGCAGTTCTCAAGAACTGGTTCTTGCTTGATGATCCGATTCACCAAATCAGGCGAGCAGAGACCCGTGGATGGGATAAGAGAAAGCCCATGTGCTCTAGCCTGCATCTCGAGTTCCTAGGATAAAGTCAAAGTCAGACAGATAAGTAAGCTGTGTGACTGCCACCATTAACCACAGTGTTAGGTGCGGTTACCCAAATCCATGGAATATATATCTCCGTGAGTGTTTCTACCTAAGATTCTGGAGGATAAGGAGAAGCCGGTTCTAACAAGGGGGCCACGGCGGTGCCCACTTTGATGATGGGGGTGGGGGTGGGGAAGCTGCATGTAAGGGGACAAGTGGAGCTCTCTAGTGCTTGTATTCTACCGTACTGTGAATCTGAGACTGCTTTAAAGATTGAAGTCTACTTTCTAGTTTTAAACGTCAGACCTGGGAACAACTATAAATTGTCAAACCAAAGCTTGCTACTTTTGAAAAGTAAATTCTGCATTTCCCAAAAGCAGGTGGCATTAGTCGTATAGGAAATACCCTTTTAGATGGTATGTGTTTTATTATAAATTATAAATGGAAACACTCTTACAGATATTAATGATTAAGACAAGGATAAGCACCCTGGTCAGATTGGCCATCATCAAAAAACAAAACAAGACAAAAACCGCCTGCAGCACACGCTGGCAAAGGTGCTGTGGGGAGACAGGGAGCCTCACCACACTGCTGGGGGAGGGTGAACTGGTGCAGCTAGTAAGCAGCCAGTGTGGCGGTTCTTCAAAGGATTAGAAACGGAATTATCCCATGGCTCCCCGTCTACCCCTGGGTACTTTCTTGAAGGGCCCTATGTCAGCAAATGCAGAGATGCTCGTTTGTCCATATCTGTGTGTGGTTGTGCTGTTCACAATGGCCAGGATACAGTCAACCTGGATGCCGGTCAACAGCTGAGCGAATAAGGAAACATGATACACCTACACAAAAGAGCTGTATTCAGGGCCAAAGAAACACTGAAATCATTTGCAGGAAAATAAGTGCAACTGGAGGTCACCGAGTGAAATAAAATAAACTTGACCCTGGCAACTACTGTTCTCTCTCACATACGGAATCTGGATTTTTAAAAAGCTTGTATGTATGTGTAAGACATGAAGGTGGATGAGGACACCACAGGGAAGGATAAAGAGGGCCAATGGAAGGAAACTGGGTGAGAAAAGACAGTAGTGGGGGATGGTAGATATGTGAGCAAAGGCTAGGATACATGTGTGTGAAAATGTCACAGGGAAGCCCATCTTTTTGTACAAGGCATGTATGCGAATAAAAATATAAAGTGGGAGCTAACAGAAATACAATGCTGAGAAACATGTAGTGTGATGGTATATAACCTGCTCAGGAGATACTTTAAGATTTCAAGGGAAATGGTGATTTCTCAACAGCTGTCAAGCCCCAGACGGTCCCCTGACTTAGAATGAGTAGGCCACACACATTTCCATCCCCATTTCCAGTGAGGCTGTGCTACATGGTTTTCAGTCCCCAGGTTCAGGGCAAGTGTGTTACACACAGTTCTGCCCCCAGTTTCTGCATGAGTGTGCTACACACTTTTTAGCCCCCACTTTCATGGTGACCGTGTCCATGCACACCTTTTGGTTGCCTCACAGCACTACAAAACGGGTTTCTGCAGACACTAGAGTGGCGAGGCCCTCATGAGCGCTGGCATGGAATGGCAGGTAAGGGAGGTTCATCTAATCCAATGCCAAGGTTTCTATAAACTGTGCAGTGTCTAACAGCACTGTACATTAGTAACTACCTTATAAGGGTTGGGATCCTAAAAATCAGACAAAATGCTTATTTTCCAGGGGTGTACATTTTCTTTAAGGCATTCGGAAGCTGTTAAGACATAAATACTCAATATGCTTTTTGGGTTTGTCCAAAACAGTAGGTATTTCTTCTGGGTTCTGGATGGGATGAAAAAGTTACTAAGACACCAATGGTGTCAGGGAGTAAAGTTTAGGGGGTGGAGGTCATCGTTCTCCAGGTTCCACACACACAGTCGGAGCTCGGGGACCCACCTCTCCCTGACAAAGGGAGACTGTCACCTTTTAATTCAGCAAGGACGTTCTCACCTAGAACATGGACACTTTCTCACCATGTGTGCTTTCTTACTACTGGCTAAACTGTGCTCCTAGATCCATGGACCGAAGTCCATCTCCAGTAACTGAGCAGAGAGTAAAGCAGCGGCCGACAGGATCTTTGGAGATTCAGTGAGGGTCAAGATGAAGCCAATCCCACTGACAGAGCTGATCTTAAACTGACAGCCATCAAACCGGTGAGAAAGCAGATTTCTGCTATCTAACCTCAGTTGCTCAGTGGCCTTCTGTCACAGTGGCGTTAGCTGACTGACACACCCTGTAAGTCTGTGACTTCTCAGGGCTCCTCATTTCAAGATTCCTTAATAACTGTGTCATCCCCCGTCCCCCACACGCACTTCTGATGAATCCCTCATATTCCTAGAGCAAACCTCAGGGATTCTCTACTGATACCCAGTTCTCCTTCTGTATGTTAAAGCTCAACAATGTTTGTGATAAAACAACATATTAAAATAAAATATAGACAAGACGTATATCCTTTGGATTCATCAGATAGGAAAAGCACTTTGTATGACATAACCTCTCAACCTGGCCGATAGGCGTAGGGAAATCATGGCTGGTCTGTGTTCCAGTGGTTGGGTCTGTGAGTTCCTACTCTGGAAGCAGTATGAACTCAGAGACACAGCAGCATACGATGCCATATGTGTGTCTGCCTGCTCCTTCAGACAGTTCCAGAAACAACCCTCTCCAGGCATCTTGCTGAAGCCCCGGGCCATTTAATAAAACAATTCCTCTGATAATAAGGCTTCCTGTTCTTTCTTCCATGAAGATTTCTGCATGCACCACTGAGACTGAAATGAAGGAAAAGCCCCGGGCCTTGGCTGAAAACACAGGCTCTTGTAACTCCACCAACATGAAGGGTAGCAGTGCAGTGTGTCTTTTCAAAACAAAATAAGCAAATAAATTAACTAGGGAAGATGCAAACATCGCCCTGAAAACCCCTTTGTTGTCTAACTAGAAGTGCTTATCAACAAATTAAAATAGTTACTTCGGTTTCTAAACGAGCTGTTAACCTTATGGAGAGCTACGAGGCTTATGGCACTGTAGAGCTTGCCTAATTAATGACTTTTTCCTATAACACAGAAAAGTGGTACAGCCAGCCTCACGGTCAACAGAAGAAAGCCAAGGGGGGCATTGTCTTGGAATCCTCAAAGCC
Source organism: Rattus rattus (assembly GCF_011064425.1). Classification (NCBI taxonomy): domain Eukaryota; kingdom Metazoa; phylum Chordata; class Mammalia; order Rodentia; family Muridae; genus Rattus; species Rattus rattus. Next base: position 49,045,998 of record NC_046159.1, read on the forward strand.
CATATTCCACAACATTCATATTTAAAATGAATCTGTGAGTTTGGAACCTCAACAATAAGACACAACTTAGCTTCTCCTTAGAAAAACTAGCTATATTTTAATAGTTTAATAAGGGAATAACATAAGCTACCTTACAAATGGATACACTAAGTCCCAGGTATTAAATACCTAGGGCCTTTTTATAGAAGAAATGTAACATAAGACAAATAACAGATCAAAGGAGGGGGGAGTAGGAGGGGAAAGGAAGAGGTTTAATTTACATCTAGCCTCTGTTTAACCTCCTGGGTTCTAAAGCCCAGGCCTAGAGGAGGACCACCTTCTCCTGACCCATGGCTGAGGACCAGTACAGCCACAGCAAGTGTGTTGTTTGACTTGTGCGGATGTGAAGTACTAAGCAGCGCTGGGAAGACGGGTGTTCAATGACCATGATGCACACCCTCAAGGAGAACGCGAGTGTGGATTCATTCACCCTGAGCACCCGGCCAGGAGTACTAACGTCTGTGGGTGAGGCTTCTGTGAAACCCACACAGCACTTTGGGACCTTCTCGGCCATAGGAAGCCTCTTATGATGACTGGGGGTCAGGGTAAGATGAAAAGTACCCAACGAAAGTGACAACACTGTAGGGGAGGAGACACCCGACAGGCTATCACTCAGAGGGCTGCTGCAAAAAGCCAGTGACCTGCGTCTCGGCCTCCAGGCAAAGGGCCCACAGGTAACTCAGATTTACCAATCTGCACACGCCCAAGTGTGGCTGCCAGTAGGCCATCAACATTAGTTTGAAATTGCCAATAATGTTTTACCAGTAGGTAAATTCATAATCATGGGTCTGACAAACAGGAAGGTCCTCTCCAGCTCCCGTAGGGCTTACACCATTGCTCTTCCTCTTGTTCTAAAATCGGTTCACATGGCCCAGGGCAGATACCTGCACTCTGAGCAGCAGATGCCGGTTAGCATGCTCCAGCTTCTTCTGCCGGTTTTCAAGGTCCTTAGCTCGCTGCTGTTCCCGTTGCAACTTTCGGATGTAGTCCACGGAAGCCTTGAGGATGGTTCCCTTGTTCCACCGCATGTCCCTGTGATGAGATAAGACAATGGACCCTTTCAGCAACTGGGAGTTCAAAGAAAATTCCAAACTTGATGTCTAGTTGGGAAGGCGATTGCAAATAAGTAATGGCTCACCCCACTAAGTGCTCACCCCACACTGGCCACTGCCCACTGACTTGGTATATACCATTTTACTTTCCCCAGATAAACACCTTTCATAAGGTGGAGACATTGTACAGATGTTGAAGCCAGTACCGTACAACTCAGTCTAGATCACAGACCACTCATTAGGTGAAATCAATTATTTAACTTATGTGTGCGGATTACCATATCTCATTTATAAACTGTCTTGAAGAGTGGTATATACCTGGGACCATAAAGACTTAGTCAAAGAACCAAAGTCTTGTGAGACCCCACCACTTGTCTATGGTGTGAAAACATCATCTTGGATTTCCGTCATGAAGAATCATGGGCATCATCTAACCTCTCTCTGTATCCATTTCCTCATCTGTGAAATGATGTCACCACGTGCTTTTGAGCAGCCTTGTAAATGAGTCATTGAATCAAAGGGGATGCTTTATATGAACTTGAGAACACCAATCAATACTGGAGCAAATACTATGCTAAGCTTTTAACACAGGAACTGCAACATACATGGTTGGAAACCTAGCAAGATTCTGCCCTAGATTTCCAATCTCAACACCTGCCGACGGTGTGACAGCCTTATCATTGTGGCCCCAATGTGCCAAGTGTGGATAAAAGCTGGTCTAACATAAGCTAGCGTCATCTGCGAAGAGGAAACATCAATTCAGAAAATGCCTCCCTCAGACTGGTCTGTAAACACATCTGTGGGGACATTTTCTTGATTAATGATGGTGGTAGGTGGGCCCAGATTAGATGGCCTATGACACCCCTGGGAAGTTGGTCCTGGGATATATAAGACAGTAGACTGAGCAAGCTTCGTGTGAGCAAGTCAGCATTTCTGTATGCCTCTGCTTCAGTTCCTGCTTTCGGGTTCCTGCCTTGAGGGCTTTCAGTGATGGACTGTGATTGGAGCAGGAAAGCCAAGTAAAACCCTTCCTTCCCAAGATGATTTTTGTCAATATTTTAATCACAGCAATGAAAAGAAAACAAGGGCAAAGTTACACTAAAAACCTTGAGTACCCCAGAACGAATAATGTAGAATGAACTATATTTTATGGAAGCAATCTTTCCGGTCCCTTTAGTAGACGATCATTAACAGTGATGACAACTATGGTGGTAAAATAAAAATCTCTCTGATATAAATAGAACCATCAACCCCACCACCTACAGCGACTAAGAGCTGATCAGAAGTGTCATATGGAATAGGTAAGGGGCAGGCCATTTAAATGAGCCATCTGGTCACTGATCCTCATATGGGTTGGCTTAAGAGCAAAACAGATATTCTCCCAGGAGAAAACTAGCTATAGACCCCAGAGAAGGTCCTGAGGTGGGTCCCCAGTGTCTAAGTACCAAAAATGGCAGCCCAGGGAGGTGTCCCAAGACACTCAGAGTGAGCACTGGGACCAATTCTCAAGGCTAAAAACTAAAAGTAACAAAAGCTGCAGCAGCCGGCCAGAAACACAACTGTAAGGAACCATGCCTCATATAGGCCACCAAAGAGAGAAGCCGGAGCTGGGCTTCTCAAGGCGAGCTATTGGCCACTCAATTCTCAAAACATATTTCTCTCAGGTATCTAAGGGTATGCCTACTTGAGATGCGATAAATTATGTTTCTTGATAAAATGTGTTTTGGATAATTTAGAGGAATCTTTTTTTCATGGACAAGGAATATATATGTTCCTCAAATATAAAAGTCAACTAAAGTACACTCACTCTAGGGAAGGAGCTGGGGCACTAACCAGGTAAAGTGCGTCTCTCTTTCAGTTCCAAGGCACACTCCAAATACCTAGTATAGGAAACCCCTAGTGCATTATCTTAAGACAATGTCCACCATGCAAACTCCCTGTCAGCTCCTGCTGTAAACACGGAAGCATTCCACTACAATGAAGGAGACACGTAAATCCAAGCTTACACTAGAGCCCCATAATTTCATAATCTGTTACTGAAGAGATCTGCACGCTGCGGTTTAAAAAGGATATGCTAAAAACGGGGAAAGCTGATAAAGAAGAGGAATTGGGAATTCAATTTCAACTCTCATGCAAGACTGACTGTAGGAAATGAAGGTCACCGCCTTTAGGAGGATAAATCTGTGCAGCACAATGGAGAACCCGGATGTCTCCAGCTTGAAAATGCCTCTCCTTGAAGCCTGGGAAACCAGAAGTATTAGAGACAGAAATGGCTGCACATTCATCAAAACCACCTCACAATAGGTAACGGTTTTATTTTATTTTGCTACAAATTCCCCGACAATAATGTGAGTCGTGAATTTAATAAGCCTTGAATGAATAATGCTTGATTGCGTCTTTACTTTTTATTAGATAGCTAAAAGGTCATATTCAAAGGCTAATTTCATAGAATGCCTGTGGGGGCCATTAAAATATATACATCCTCCAGCTCTTTACCTCAAATGAGCCAATTTCTAATGGATAAAAATTGTGTATTTGTTGACCAGCTTGCTGACGTGGCAGATAACTCGTGGTAGGAAAGACTTGAAAATTATCTGTTAGCTGTTATCTCCAAGAGAGGAGGCAGAGAAGACCAAAAATTGAAACAGAGATTAGCTGACTTGTAGTTTGTAAGAGGATTAACCATTGCTTTCCACCCCCCTAGATTGGTAAAACACACAAAGAATATGCAAGTTTTCATAAAAAGTATTGACCTCCTGCCTTTCCAGTATCATTGGACTCGACATTTCCAGCATCTGCTCATCAATGCCTGTCTAGAGATGTTACACAGGTGAGGTTCATACACGCCACACATCTTGCCTTGGCAGCTATTGGGGTCTTGTATGTGTGACCACGGAAGCCCACCTCAAGCCCCAAGCTCAAAATTTTCTGCCGAGTTCTCAGATTCCCATAAACCCTACTCCTCACATTCAAAGCTAACTATCTCAACTCGTACAATTCAGTACATTTCTCTTGAAATTTTTAGTTCGGTGAAATTAAGCAGAGGAAATGCTTAGAAAAAGGAAGCAAAGGGTGAGGGGGAGAGAGAGTTCTTTAATTTCTCTAAGAGCATATTTTGCAACATATGAGAAAACGGAAAGGTGTGAAAATATATGATGCAGATTAACATGCAATCGTACTCACGGATCGTTTGACTTGGGAATCAAAGTACCTAGTTCCTTAATGCGGTCATTTATGTTAAATCTTCTTCTCCGTTCAACTTCAAGAAAAGAGCATGGGAAAGGGCCATTAGTGACCACGGCGCACACAAGTTCAGCACATCTCATTAAAGGCATGTGCACACTGACTTCGCCAGCTGGGACAATGTAAACTTGAGCCGACTTCACCCTCCATTTCTCTTCCCTTTTTCTCCTGGAGGGTAATGAACTTTAAGAAGGGAGGATCTGCCTTTGGAGTACCCTCATTTATAAAGCTCTTAGGTATGCAATTTCCCACTAAATTCCGTAACAGCCCTGAAACTGGGGCAGGGTACTCAGCTACACATCAAAACTGTCTGTATTGTGCTTGTTTTACTAAAGAGAAAACAAACTTGTGCTCACAAAATCTGCACAGATCTGTAATGACACAATTAAAAAAAATAGCAACAACAATTTAACAGAACTTGGACAGCGCACGCCTGCTCGTGCACGGTAGCAGAAGTGCTTTTGATGCTGAAATCTGAATTTTACGCCATTTTTCCAGTCACGAGATGTCACTCTTGTTTGGTTTTTCTTTACCACTTAAAGATATGTTAAAACCTCTCCTAGCCCAGGACTGACAAAAATAAATATACAAGTTACACATGTAACTTTAGATTCCTTAGTGGCCATGTTAAACTAGTAAAAGGAAAGGTATTAAATTAACTTTAATATTCCATTGAACCCATTTTCTATAAGCCATTATCATTTTAACGGGTAATGAATATAAAAAAATTAAATTAGAAGGTGCACATTCTTTTCTTCACACTAAGCTTTCAAAATCAAAATATTTTACAGCTCAGCATATTTTTGTGTGTAAGGCCAGGGATCGGTCCCAGGGCTTTGCACATGCTAGGCAAGTGTTTCCCTGGCCCAGCTCCCAGGTCAGCACAGCCCAATCCGAACCAACCACAATTCAGATGCTCTAGGCATTAAATGGCATGTAGTTACCATGCTGGACAACACACATCTAGACCATGCATCCTGCAAGCATCCTCATCCTGTAGTCTATACCCGCCATGACTATCACTCTCAGGGGATGACGACCTAATAAGATAGTAAGTGTTTTCAATTTACCTAATTTAACAAATAAACCCCAAATAAGGTAAGGTCTAATAAAATGGGTTTATGTTAAGGGCCCTAATATTTTATTTATATCTGCCCCCTAATATTTTGCATGTGTAGAACTAGTGTTCTTCATAATTTTCCCAACACAAGTTACTACTTGTCTTACCTGAGTAATGATTCCAATGATTAAATATAAATATATTTACATATATATAAATATATTTACACATATATATACACAAATATATATCTATATAATGCTAATTCCTATTATTAGAGTTCTAGAAATATAAGAAACGTACACAGAGATGCTACATGACAGTCAGTGGTGCTGATGAAGGGAATTTTAGATCTTATAATTTTCAGCTCAGCTTCGCCGTACCTCAGGCTAAATGGTAACTTACCTCATTAGTATCGACATCCTTTCAAATGTCTAGGCCAGAACCCTGAAATCGGCCCCAGACCATTCTTCCTCCCATCTTCCTCGTCTGTCATCTAATACATCCTGTCGTTAAAATATTTCCTGACTCCGTGCTCTAGCAAGTCTCCTGTTTCCTGCAGTGGAACACCACCCCCTGTCTGGGTCATCATAACCCTCGTAACTGGTCCCTCTTGAGTCCCACAAGACCACTGCACCTCTACCATTTGACCAGGGGGAGGCACTCTGTAAGTCCCAAGTGAGGTCATGTCAACCGGAACCCTCCATTTTATCTGAGGCAAAGTCAAGTCCTTGAGGTGTCCTACAAGAAGGACCTGGTGGCCCTGCCCTGCCCATATCACCCTTTACTCCCCCCTTCCAGTGTGACAGCGTCTTCTCTGGCAATGGACCTGTGCTCTTCTGCTTTGTCCCCCCTGAGGCTGTTAGTCCCACATCCAAGGCCATCTTCCTCTACTATCCCCTCTCCCTAGAACACTCCTTCTCCAGACCCCTAAGGAGCCATCCCCTCTTGTTTCCTATATGAGTTCCAGGTCATCCTATTCAAAATGCCCCATGACCCCCATGCCTGTAATGTTACCATATCCCCTGGGCTCCATGTCTCCTCACAGAACTCCGAATCTAACACGTATTATTCCGCCTCGCATCCCAGGCAACCAAATGACCCAGCAGTTAGCGTAATGAGAGCCTCTGCTAAAACATTGGGCACCGCTTCCTCTCGCTCACCTGCACGCCTCGGGGTTCTCTCGCTCTCAACATTGAGAGATGCCACAGCTACCTATTGGATAGGATTTGCCTCTTCAAACACTTATTATAAAAGTGATATGACTTTATAAAACTTTAAAAAAACCACACCCGAAAGTGTCTAAAGCTAAGATCAAAAGAACTCTTAGCATTACCAGCATCTACATGTCTGGGGCGATTGTCACAGACAAGCTGGTTTCTAGATCTTGGCCAGTGAACTCACAAATCCCTCTAGTGTTTTCCCTTTCATAAAGGGGATTATTATAATATCTATAGTTATCCTCCTTGGTCCTCTCAGTAGTTAGTGTGAGGCATCTGACAGCTGACTTGAACATGCCTACCAGGAGAAAACCCATTTGCCCAGTTTGCTCTTATTATGCTGGAACTTGACAACTTGTAACGGCAGAGAGAATAACTAAATACACTAAGGCATTCGCTTGCACATTTCAACAAGCATTTTCACAAGCTAAGTCCTAGGAAGAAGGGAAGGCTGAGTCAAGGTCAACAGGACCCTGAGCGTTGTGTCCCAGGAGCTGGACTTGACTGTATTTACAGCTCTCCAACTGAGAGCTGAGCCCATCTGCAGTTTACTGACAACCTCGAATGAGGGCTCTGCTGGGGACCTGAGCACAGGATCATGGATGCCAGGATCCAACTTCATTTCAGATGTCTCAGTTAGGTGACGCTTTGATACTACATTATTATTTTATTTCTAGGGAGTTTTAAAAGAAAGACTGTCTTTAAGTAAAATTATTTGGGACCTGGGAAAATTTTAGGCTGCAAGCTCAGATCTTTAGTTTAAAACTGAGGAAAGCTTCTCACATGGGAAGGGAAGGTGGAGGGGTGGTGCTGATGTGAGCACCTAGGGCGTGAAGCCCTCACCAACATTTCTCAGTACTCAGCACAGAGGGGTCAATATAATGTTCCCAGGACAATGGATCTGAGAAAACTGGCAACAATACAAAAACACAGTGCTGAAGTGCCTGGGAATTGAATTACGACGTAGAATAAAAACTATGCGATAGTATTTAAGAAATTAACATCAAGTGCTTAGTTAGCACACACTGTCCAAGTAAAAATAGATAAAGAAAGGGCGATCAGGGACAGAATATGGACACCATGGCACGGGTGTTAAAGCACACAAAGTGACACTCTTCACTCTTTCTGTGCACCTCGCTTCCTAGGAAAGGCCGGGAAAACAACAGTTACTGAAAACTAACGATGCTTGTATCTGGCTGTTAGAACAGAGCCAGGCTCTTCTCCTCTCTCTTAAATCCAGAGCACAGTTTCCACACAGGACTCTCATTCTCAAATTCCAATGTAAGAAACAGCGTAAGAGAAGGATGCCCATGCTACTCCCTGCGCCTCTGAACCCAATCTTTATTTTTACTGGGTAGTCAGTCCCTCTTAAATGTGTATCTTAAACATACAGTTTTCCCAGGAAAAAGTTTCAAGGGTTTGTGAAGAGTAAATTCCACAGATAAAAACATTCTAATGTTTTAGAGTGACAGACAAATATCATAAATTTGGAGGGCTACTTCACCCACGATAACTTTCTCGGTGTTTTTCTCCTTTTCTTTTGTTTTCTTTTTATAACCTTGAAATCTCATTGGAAAAGGTGATCTCCAAATCCCCTTTTGCTAATAAGTTCCAAGGAGCAGTGCTTATAATTGGGTAGTTGGGGATCAAGACCTCTGTCTCTGTCTCTCTGCCTCTGTCTCTCTGTCTCTCTGCCTCTGCTTCTCTGTCTATGTCTCTCTCTGTCTCTGTCTCTCTCTGTCTCTCTCTCTCTCTCTCTCTCTCTCTCTCTCACACACACACACACACACACACACACACACACACACAAACACACACCTACTACCACAAACAAACAAAAGTAGTTCTTCAAAAAGGAAACTTTGTCTCTGTCCTCTCTGTACACATACGAACACATATGTATGTATACTCTCTCCTTTCTCGGTATCTCTGTGCAAATATATGTACAGAGCAAACATATATATGTAAATATATGTATGTATGTTCTTGGAAATGTATATACAAATACATATATATATATATATATATATATTTGCACCTTTAAAAACTAAGGAAATTGACTTTCCTGTGTAATTACTGCAGTCACCCTGTTGCTGCATGAAGAACACTGACTGTAATGTCTAATGCCATGGATATAAATTAAGGAAACTTACTCAAGTTGTGATTGTCCTTTTTCTGCCTCTCTTTAGCCAATGCTCTTGCTTCAGACTCTGTGGGGAAAATACACGCTGTGCACGTGAATGAAGTCATTAGAAACTGGAACTTTGAGGGACATAACAACGTAAATTACAAAGCATTGCTTCTGAACATTTGAAACTTAGCTCGCTGCAGTCTAATGAAAACATTACTTTTCAAAGTACACCTTCTCTAGGCTTCTGCGTCTAATGCAACACGCGTCAAACCTCTGCAAAGCTTAGCTTCTACAAACCAGACGAGCACAGTGCTAAATCCACATGCTAGTAAGAAAAAGAATAACATAAATAGAAACTATTTGATGTCATATCATTTTTAAGATTTACTTATTTTAATTGTGTGCTGTATGTCCGTGCACCATGTGTGTGCAATGCCCAAGGAGGCCAGAAGAGGGCATCAGATCCCTGAGTTAGAGATGGTGGAGAGCCACCATGTGGGTGTTCTTAAGCACTGAAGTCTCTCTCCAGCCCTCTATTTTTCAGGACAAATAACTTTCCAGTGTTTTATGCCTTTGTGATGCAGTGACATGGAAACTTGAATCTGTTCTAACGGCCCCTGACTAACTCATGAGAATGATTTTGTTGTTATTTTGTTTTTCGGAATGTGGAGGCAGGTTCTGTCAGACTCTACAAGAGCAGGATCATGTCCTTTCAGGAGTCACTGTAAGTTCACTGCTTCTCTAGCTATGGAAATATAAGTCAGGAAGGGTCCAGATACACTTGTTGGCAATTCCATTTGAAAAGTTGTATTATATTTTAGTGCCAAGAGATTTTTTTTTGTCATGTGAGGAACAAATAAAAGCATTAAACAAGTTGTGGTGTTTATTATTTATCGATTTTGAGACTTATTATACCGTTACTTTCCTTTCTAAAAAAATATATGGTGTATTTATATATATCATAAATGTAAATACCAATGTCACACTGCATTGAAATAGTCAAAAAGAGGCTTCACACAGAATGTAAATGAATAAATATAACTAAGATTACATCATTTAATGGCCTTACAGTCTCCTTGGTCTATGTAAGGCCATATTGTGATGTTCATACCGCCGTAAAATCACGCGACATATTGCTCAGAATGTACCCTGCTATCCCAAAACTCCTAACCCCATGTGCATGTATGTATGTGTATGCAGACAGACAGAATTAAAATTAGAATCTTCCAAATTCAGATGATCAATGCAAACCATTCTCTCGCTCCGTTTCTCATATACAATAAGAGGGTTTTACTATCCGTTGGTCCTTAATGGTTTCTATGGTTTTGTTCTTGATAGTTTTTGCTTACTTTTTAAGCCCCAATTAGTACTTTCTGGAAAAAATGTTTTCCCCATGTTGAAATTTTCTGAAATAGTTTTGTAGTAATGCTTTTGGATAGGACAGCAATCTTTACAACAAATCCATACCCCACATTCCCACCCTGCCCCCAATTCTGCAAGAGGCGAGAACTAAATAATAAGAAGGGATTTGGGGCAAGGACCATAAAATTCACCATGGTAGAATGCCAGTTCTAATACAGTTTCTGTCATGTTTTATTGGTCAAACGCCTTCCCTAAAGCATCAAACAAAGTGGCAAAATAGGTAATTTCACACTTGCCACAAGAGCAAACATTCTGATGACTCCATTTTATGATTTATTTCTCCCTCTATAATAAATCTCTTGCATATGATACAGTAAAAAGAGGAGAAGGCATCGAAAGATGCAAGAAATAAATTCTTACTTGATCCCAAATGTGGACTCAAATGGAAAATTCAAAACAGGGTCCCCTAACTCAAGTCTCCAGGGGTGTGGCAAGCAGGAGATACAGTGGGTAGGGAGGGCTGCCTATAATCCCCAACCCAGAGCGCATGGGCAAGGAGCTGGCAAGTTAACGTCTTAATGCTGCATATTAAATTACGGCAGAGTCTCGGGAGCCACAGATGCTGGAACCACATCCACTAGCTGCACAGGAAACATTGCTGTTGCCTTGGTAATGCTGCCCAGTGGGGACGAGAGCGGAGTATCCTAGTAAGAAGCATAGTGCTAGGTACGTACCTGTGAGCTCCCTTTTTATGTTGGGAAGGTTGGCTGGACAAGAGTTGCTGATGGTAAGGCCTGGGGGTGGCAGGCCCTGGTTGCTGTATAGGTCGATCAAGTTTCCAGAGACAGGTAACTAGACACAGACAAGAAAAGCAATGAGTCGTTGACCGACTGCAGTTTGCCCAAAGACACTCATACGCTAGTCCAGGCTTTATGGAAACGACACTCTTTGCTATAAAGAACCGTGTCTGTACAACAGCAAAGCCTGAGCATTCACACAGGATTATATGATCTGTTTATACAGGGAGTGAAAGGGGTGGCCCGCACACTTCTGTCTGGTGGGCGCGTTCCAAGTATGTAGGCAAGGTGTTACCTGCTGTCAAAAGTGGGAGGTGTCCCACGGGCGCCAGCAACTCCTGTGAAATAGAAGCCCACGCGTGGCTTCCATCAGAGGACATTTCTCTCCCTCCTTCCTTCTCTCCCTACTTTTCTCTCTTTCTTTCGTAAAGAAAAGCAAGGGCGAATACTTCCCTTTGTAAAGCAGTGTCCTTATGGCAAAAGAAAAAGCTGGCTTCCTTGAGCGTGAAATTATTCAAAGAGCCACAAGAGGGAGCTCAAAGACTTTAATAAAAATGTACAGCGGTAAAGAAAGGCTGAAAGAAATGTTTAGCCTTGCTAGCTTATGCACTTAGAGTGGTGCTGTGTCCTCAGCGCCTGCTTTAAAGTAGCAAATTCACTTTCATTTTTTCTTGACAATGATGTCGGACAGCTGGAGACACAGTCACAAGTTCCTCCTCTTCTGCCCTGGAACTCTCTCTCCACATTAGCTGTGCTTCACGCCTTCCAACCCAGACCCTCATCCTTCCAGAAGATTTCAAGTAATTCCTTAATAGCTGCATCGCAACGCTTTGCAGATTAGCCTCTCGTCTGCCTGCTCATATGCTATCAGGTGTCAGACATGCCCTTCCTTTCGGAAAACATCTAAGAGTAACATGGAGTGACCCAGAGGTACACAGGGAGGTGACACTCAATATACAGGATGCACTAGCTTTACTTGCAAACCTTGGACCAGAAGGGTTTGAGGGTTTTATGGGGTTTTTTGTTTTTACTTCTTTATTATTTTGTAATGTTTATACAAATATTTATCTTTGGGCTAATACCTAGATGCAAACATGAAATTTATTTATGTTTCATTTACATCTTATACAAACAAAAGAGAACTTTATATAATATTTAGCTCACTGGCTTTTGGACTATAGTTTATCTAATGCAATTAGGCATCAAATTCTACTTAAGGCATGAGGTTGACACTAAACACTTTGGATTTTGGGGGTTAGCTAAATGGCTGAGCAGGTAAGACATCTGCCAAGACTGACAACCTGAGTTCAGTTCCTGGGTCCCCTGTATTGACATCTGACTTCCACACGTGCACTGTAACACACTTGCATCTAAACACACACACACACACACACACACACACAATGTAGATAGGTAGGTAGATAAATGATAGACAGACAGACAGATAGAGGGTTGTAGAACTTTATGGGTTTTTTTATTTTAAGTTTTAGATGCGGGAAATGGGAAACAGCTCGGTGGATAAACTACTTGTTGTTCAAGCATAAAGACTTGATTTGGATTCCCAACACTCGCATAAAATCCGGGCACACATCCTTCATACCTCAGTGCTGAAGAGGTTGTTGGACAGAGAATCCTTGAAGCTTACCAGCAGCCAGCCAGTCTAGCCCAGCTGGCAAGGTCAGAGTTTGGTGAGAGACTCAGGCTCAAAAAGAAGTCGGTGGGAAACTCCTGGTGTTGGTCTCTGGCCTTGGTGTAGGCATGAGCGAAAGCCCTGGCTAAAGAGATGGGGCTGGAGGGTGCGGTACGCAACGGAAGCTGCTTTCTAATTGGTGTGTTAGTGAGATTGTGGGGACAGGTGGGACAGGCAGGTGGGCAGTTCTCAGGGAAATGAGCACTTATAGAATCTGCATAAACATAATACACACACACACACATACACACACACACACACTCACACACACACACACTCACACACACACACACTCACACACACACACACACCTGGCACGCACGCCAATGAATATGCACTGTGCTAATTTAAAATGTCCTTGGACCACGTTTCAATGTCTCCCAGCTAAGGCTCTGATAAACCCTGCCTGATTATTAGCAGTCATTGCTCTGAGAGCTTCTATTGAGAAACAGGTCACCTCAGGGTGAACCTTGCTCTCTGTGTTTGGTTTTGTTCTTGTTCAACTGAAGGGAACGAGAGAGAGAGAGAGAGAGAGAGAGAGAGAGAGAGAGAGAGAGAGAGAGAGAGAGAGAGAGACAGAGACAGAGACAGAGACAGAGACAGAGACAGACAGAGAGAGACAGAGAGAGACAGAGAGAGACAGAGAGACATTAGCATGTTTACATAGAGCACTAGAAAAGGCCAGAAAGACAAAACTTGCAAAAGCTACTAGGAACTGAAGTCTAAACTTCAGTTCAGATCTTTAGCTTTGGGGGACTTATGCCTGAACATTAATAAACCAAGAATACAAGTTAAAACTTGCAAACAGTGAGCTATGAGATTAATCCAGTGGCTCTAGAAATAGAAACTGTGAGGGCCTTATGTCCTCATATGCAAACTGGATATGAACGTGCACTTCTGTAATGATATTCATGTGTTAGGGACAAATGAGAGACACATGTAGGTACAACTAGTTAAAAAACAGGCGTTGTGGCACATACTGCCACCCAGACTGTAAGAAAACAAGCAGGAGGATCAGGAGTTCAAGACCAGCAGGGGGACTACATGAGACTATCTCGAAAATCCCAAATCAAAACCAGTCATTGAAGAATGTATGTTAAAGAAAAGGGAGAGGAGAGAGAGAAGAGAAGGGGGAGGGAGAGAGGGAAGAGAGAGGAGGAGAGAAGAAAATGTGGGATGGAGGGAAGGAAAGGAAAGGAAGAGGGGAAAAAAAGAACACAATTTTGTGGTCCTCTTTCTGGGTTAGAAAAGAATCCCCTGCTATGGTTAAGTCATAATGGATGAAGAGAGGAAGAGACACATGTTGACCTGTCTGACCTACATCTTGGCTAGACTTTCTATGCAAAGCATTTATACCTCTGGGCAGGATTTCACTTCCATACACAGGGGCAGTGTGGACCCAGAGAGCCACAGTCTGGTTAGCTCAGGTAAGACTAGGTGAGGGTGCTGCTGCCTTTGCCCCAGCCATAGTCTGAACTGAGCACACTGGTGCCTCTTATCACCAAAATGAACATTTTCCCAAGTGAGTGATCACTGTAAAATGTTGTTTTTCTCTGTGGATGGGGCCCTTCCTCCATCTGAATATCAATTGCACAGTTAACACAAGTAAACAGGGACTTTTATTCTTTGTTTGGGAGAGTACAATAGGGCCCTTGTGCCCTTGGAACAGTTACCTCTAGACCTCAATTCCCTTAGGATAGCTTCCTTCCAACGTTCTTTCCACTTTTCAAGAAGTAGTTAACTTGAAACAAAGGATTTCAAAGAGTCAAATAAGCAGGGGGAAAAAATACCTAAACTAAATTTAACAGTCAAGTTCAACTTCAGTGTGGGGGTGGGGAACGATTAAAATGGAATAGGTTGCAGTTGGTCAGTTGTTCAACTTAAGACAACTGAACCCCAAGATGATCGACACCCAGTGGTGGTCTTCGCTTTGACAGGAGCCTATTGGGGCCAGGCTACTTCTTGTGAATAAGAGTTTCAAGTTCTCCCATCAAGTCAACTGCAGTTGATACAACACTTTACAGACAAGGAAACTGAGGCAGAGAAATCAAATGGCTCACTCAACAGTGCATGCATAAGGGCTGGGGTTATAGCTCAGTGTAGGACCACTTGTCTAGTAGGTATGAGGTCTGGAGTTCTACACTCAGCATGGCAAAACCAAAATAAAACTAACAAAACCTACATGTAGAGTGAGCTTCCAACCTCTACATAATGCTGTCTTGTTATCAGGACAAGAAGCCCGTGAGGTGACACTTTGCTTGATCCAGCCTGAGACATGCAAGAAAAAGAGTTCACCATTTCCTGTGGAAGATTGCTTTGTGGGAATCCCCTTGATATGGCCACACTGCTATTCAACTGCCCAGTTCCATGAACAGGGCAGTATGGTTATCCCTTCCAGGTTGTGAGCTCAAGATTAGAAAGCTTCCCTTTACAGCTAGCTCCTTTATCTTGCCCAGGATGCATCTACTGTGGACCTCAGAATAGAACCCGGGGCCTCATACATCCTAGGCAAATGCTCTACCACTGAGCTAAGACCCCAGTCCCCCAGATAGATGTGGACAGATGCTGTCAAGCTTGGGGGAAAGTTTCTCAGGGCTGGTCAGCTAATGCAGAACTAGACTTCCGTGCACAGTGTGCATTCTATTCCTTAGAAGGGCTGGCAAGCACAATTCAGCTGGGAGTGAGCTGGGACCATGGTGCTAATGTGCAAATCACTGCGAGGGACACCATGGCTATATAGCAAAGGTTTCTGACAGAGAGTGTGGCACATTGTTGAGCCTTAATGACTACCAGCTGAAGAAGCCCACGCTAGTAAAGGTATTTGATCTTGCAATGAACAAATTACAAGGAATAATTAAGACAGTAAGGTTGAATGCAGCCTCTATTTTCAAAGCTAAATGCTATTTACTCTTTGTTAGGTAGGAAGATAAACGAGTTAGAAATAATTAGCAGCCCTTTTTTTCCGATAGCATGCAAGTGTGCAGAGTAAGAGTACACTTTGGATTTGAACCCGGGAATGGTTCTAAGTCCTAATCACTATGTCTCACTGCTTCCTTCAAGAGCTGGGTATCTGATATTGTGTATGAGTTTGAACAATATGCAAGAGGAAGTTGGTGGCCAGAGTATTGGTTTGGGTCTAGTAACTTTAAAGTTCCCCATCACCACAAAATTTAAAATCAATGATAATATGAAATAGATCATTTCACAGTACCTTTGAGTGTGCCCAGGTATGCATTTGTCAACCTACTTCCTCAGCAAAATCTCTTTTTGAGATGACCATGCCCCGCTGCTAGCTCACACCTCAAATAAGCCTGTGCCTTTGGGTCTATTTTTAAATCCCCTAGTGGAATTTCACGCAGTGCCTTATTCATGTTTATCCCAGGATTCTGGCTACTGACAAAGTATAAAACCATGAAAGCTGAGGGATCCACATGAGCCAAAGCACATAGGGGGAGTTTGGCATGGGCACTTTAATCAGACCCACAGATCACTTGGTTCTTCAAAAGAAAAAAAAAATCACAGTGCAGGGCTGGAGAGATGGTGGGGAGATAAAATCCTGCCACACAAGCATGAATGTCTGAGTTCCCAACACCCACATGAAAAGCCGTGCGTGAGTAGCCATCTCAGGCTGAGATCCCAGCAGTTGTTCAGGAGGCTGAGAGAGAAGATCTCCCAGGTAAGCTGGCTAGCAAATCCAAGCAATCAATGAGCTCAAGGATTAGTGAGAACCTTTGCCTCAGCAAATAAAGTCATGAGAAACTGAGGGAGTTGCCCAACAGCAGCCTCTGGTCTCCAAGTTCTCAAACCAGCCCCCTGCTGGTATACCGGGACACACACACACACACACACACACACACACACACACACACACACACACACACACAGACGTAACTACAAACTGCGTTTAGCTATGCTGGAAAGAGACTCTGGCTCTTTAAGGGGAAGCCTTGAGATTTTGGGGGACACGATAAAAAAATCAGTACATATTTTTAAAAAAGGAATTAACTGGACTTTCGTGTTGCTAAGTAAAGAGGGGCTGTCTTGGTCCTAGCTCAGAGCATTCACTTCAAGAAGTTAGTATTTTTTTTTTTTGGAAAAAAATGTTTACTCTGTTCAAACAAAGAATCACACAATGCAGATGTTACTGCTTTTGAGCACAGTCTCTGTTACATGTATTCGGATACTCTTTGAAATGGTGCTTTTCTCCTTGAGGATGAGACTCCGTACTCTCTCAGTAACTACCCCCTGTCTCCTTTCTCCTTAACACAGGTTAGTCTTGAACAGTAGTTACTGAAGAAGATGATAACTTACAGCCCTTATGAAAAACTGAGCAGACCATGGTCTGCGTGCACAGTGCCCTGCTCACTGCCCAGCCCATCGGTATCTCAGGCAGCAATGGTGCCATCCCAATTCAGGCAGTGACCAGAAGCAACTTCGCATGGGACTTTAAGACCTTTTTGGTAAGACAGGAATTTAAATATGAATATAAGGCTTGAAATAGAATAAACAATATGGACAAAACTGCAAGTGACACAGGGAAAGGGGCCTGTACAGCACTGTAAGCAGCTAGGGATTCACGAGGACTGGTTTATGAACTCCAGCTGGGGTGCGCCGCTCTGCTGGGGGAGGAGAGCCTCCGCACCTCCCTACCATCAGAGAATATAGAGCCCACCTACAAGACACATTCAAGCTTCTTAGGTCAAACAGACACATCTGTGAGGAGTGCCATTCGCAGTGATTCACTTGGCTAAAGAGCTCGATTGTTTTCTCAGAAGTGGAACCTTTTCATCAGAAGTGAAAATGTTTAGCGAAATTAAAAATGTTTATCAAAAGTTGTATTACTTTATTGAAAGTGACCTGGGGAGATAGCTCAGTGTGTTATAGTGCTTGCTACTGCAGGCATAAAGCCTGAGTGAGTCCAATCCCCAGCCCCAGCCCCAGCCCCAGCCCCAGCCCCAGCCCCAGCCCCAGCCCCAGCCCCAGCCCCCAAGTAAAAGCCCAGCCGTGTTGGTAGAAATCAGTGATCCTGGTGCTGAGGGAGAAGCATCAAGCAGATCCTAGGAGCTGCGGGCCAAAGAACGTCTCTGGACAGTGGCTACCCTGTTAGTCCAGGGTGATAACGTACTGGTACATTATCCAAGGTAAATTTCTAAGGCAGACAGCATCTGAACAAGGACATTCATCCAAGGTGGACATCTGCTTTCCACATACATTGGCACAGTTTTGCATATACACCCGTGTACAAATACACTGCACACATGCACACACACACACGCACACAGAAAGAGAGAGGGAGAGACAGAGACAGAGACAAAGACAGAGACAGGGGAGCGCCTGGGGATATGGATCAGTGGCAGATTATTCGCATTGCATGTGTGAGGCCCTAGGTTCAATTCCCAGCATTGAAGTAGAAAAATACAAAACAAAAAAGCAAGGTGAGGTTACACTCCTGCACATAGAGCTTAATCACAGTGTTCCTGATAAACGTGAGCAAACTTATTAATTTCTGATGTCAAAATTACCTACTTCTTTCCCATTTGATTACTAATAAATTTCCCCAAGAAACCTTGTAAATAAACTGAGCTTTGCAGGTGAGAGTTGGGGTCGGGAAGAAGGGAATGAACAGAGAATGACCTCAAGATTTCCTCAGAAAACAAAAGAAAAAGGGCATCGGTACCGTATTTGCCATTTGCAAGGCCGGATCCATCAAGCCCAAAATTTCTTCATTATAACTTGATTCCAGGCTGATGATGTCATCAATTACATCATCCATCTGTAGATAAAAAGAGCCACAATGAGAAACAGGTGCAAGGCCACCCCCAAAAGGACTTTCTTGGCCCTTTCTTACCTAAAGCAGCAGAGTCTAAGAAGTAATTATTTTCTCCCCAAGTAAAAAATCAAGGTATTACTGAAACCCACTAATAGGAGTGGGCGATAGAAATTCACTTAACAGCTAGCATTCCAGCCATTAGTAGGCATCAAGAACTCATCTGGGGGATTTCCTCCTGGTACACTATCACCCTGGGGGCAAGGGTACTAGCAGGGTAGCCGCTGTTCAGGTGTAGCGATGAAAAGCAGCGTAAAGCCACACCAGGAGCAGAGCTGGGCTGTGATTCTGTTGAGCCACCTCCCTTTTCACTGGAAAGATGAGCTAGGAAACCCCACTTGCACAAAAGCCACCACTTCGCTTGTCCTTTCCCACAGCCTTCTAGAAGAAGGAAACACAGCCGGCTCACGGCCCTTGCATTCCACGGGGTCCCCTGACCTCTGGAGTCACTTGTAGGGAAAACACCTTTTTGTACAGCTGCCAGTGAGCTGGGCGCTCCCCAGGGAACACAGCGGGACGAGGTTATCATTACGGCTGTGGAGCTGATGTTCCCACTAGATCAATTTTATTGCTGAAGTACCAAAACACTGGCGAGCATCATAAACAACGGTGATTACACACGCATTGCAGCAGTGGCAGCGTCTGGAAACATTTCCTTGTAAACACCGTGTGCCGAGGTGTCTATACCTGGGTCTGAGGAGTGCTGCGTGGATACACAGTGAACTCTAAGAATGCCCAGGGCACCCCTGAGTTCATGTGCGCCTCCCATTAAAGAGGTGAGGCTCCAGCAGCATGAGGATTGTGTTCAAATCTAGTTTCACCTTCTTCCTGGATAAAGGGCAAAGCCTCCAGTCTTCAGAAATCTCAGTCTGCCAATCTATGGAATGGGGACAATAATGTCTATTGCCTCACTGGGGAAGGATGAGACTTCAGGAGGAACTTTCCAAGTTGCTCAGAGGATTGGAATGTAGTAAACACCTAATCTAAAGAATGAGTAACAAGTGATTTCTCTGAAGAGTAACTGGAGGAGGGCTCTGACTAGAGCTAGTATACTTCACGTTAGTTTCCATTCCTAGGCATGCCAACTCTATTTATTTGGCTTTTTGACTGAGTTGATGAATAGGATATAGGCTGGGAACATATAGATCACTTTTCTTTATAAATTTTGACTTTAGTTTTAGGAGAGCAAAATTAGTGTCCTTAATGTATCATTAAAATATTACACATTTTAGCACATATATAAAAGCAAAAAATCCTATTTTGTTGTTTATGTTACATTCTATCATGTACATCTGAATAAGCACATAAATGCACAAATAAACGGTGCCATTTACTCACTGAATTATATTTAATTAATGATCTTCAGACACCGGGGAAGTGCTTGTGTGCTATTATTAACTTCCTGAAACTTCATAATATGAGAGCAGAGAGTTTATAAAACAGTGCAGGAACTGACACAGCTCGGCTTCTAAAGTATGTTTTAGAGGGCTGGTACCCGACATGTGTGGTGATTTATGCAAATTAGATCATCGTGCGTCTTCCATGACAATCTATGTATATTTCCCTCTCCTGGGACTGTGAGAAACTTAAGGGGCAGGCACATTTCATCTTCTTCGTTGTTACATAGTCATTCATGAGTTACTATGAAGAAAATGGCCCTGTTCATAGATCTTTCTATCAAAACAAACAAACAAACAAATCAATGGGAGGAAAGGAGGCCCTGAGGTCATCAGGAGCTTTGATCATTCACAAATATAGATTCTCACTCATGATCAAATGTTACATCCTCAGCCTGCCGGGTCATTCAGTACCTGCATGCACGAAGCTCGAGAGTGCGTGTTCATACCTGGGCACTCACTCTCTGCCCTGCTCTGCTCCTCAAACTTATAAAACGCCTGCAGAAACAGAAGCAGAGACAGTCCATGACTTGGATTTGCAAACACCTTTGAACAGCACATTCACAGGATGTTAGTGACATAGCAAGGCAATGGATGGAGCTCTCAAACAAGTGGATGGGAACCAAGGAACACGATAATGCTGGGGTCTTGGGTGAAGGGTATGGCAGATACTGGTGGATAAGAAGTGCTCTGCCTGGGCAGAGGGGAAAAGACTTAGTCCCTCAGTGACTGAAATAGCCCAAAAGTTGTGTGACAGTCACTTGTGAACTCACATTAACACTTCCATACATAGTAGGCCTCTACTAAAATGAGGCTCGCATTCTCATAATTTGGAAATAACAGGCACTGAATCACAGCAGTGCCCCCCCAACCCCCGCCAATTTTATGCTCCAAATTTTGATAGAAAAATTAGCTTGAGGTTTGGAGTCTTGTCTCTAATCTAGCCTCTACTGAAGCAGACTCACTGAGCAGCCGATCATTATGAGATTGACCGGATATGGTAATAAGTCCCGATCTTCCTTTAAAATACCAATTCCAGTCCACCCATACATGGTCCATGGTTTTTTCTTTCTCCAACTCCGTGAAACATAAAAATAATATCCCCAACATTCACAGCAAGCAGAGCCTCTAAGCCTCCTGCCGCACACCTTTTCTATTTTTGCTTTTTCCCTTTCCACCTTCCCCTTCCTCTGTCTGAATGTTCGCCGCTTCACAACCGGAAGGCATAGAAGGGGAGAGAACACTCATCTCAGGAAGGAGATGGGGGCAACGGGAGCCATCCTCGCCTCCACATTCCACTTACAGCAAGTCTGGTCTCCTGCCTTGTGCAATAAACCCAGTGACCTAGTCCTCATGACGGAGGCTGAAATGTGAAGGGCCACGCCAGTAGATCTAGGACACAGGCCGGTGACGTGACCAGGTGGACAAGAGACAGTCCACCGCTAAGGGCGAGTAGAGTATCCCACAGACAGTTAACGGAGTGTAAGAAACGGAGGAGGAGAGGAGATGTGAATTACCTCTTTTTCACAGTTGGAGTTAAGAGTGAGCATAGCCATGGGGCTGTTGGGTGCGCTGCTCCCCGGCACTGGAGGCATGGCATGGTCGCCAGGCTGGTTTGGACATGGCGGGCTCAGGACTTGGCCGGCATGTTTGTTTGCTAAAGTGGTAGAAAGGTACTGCTTTACCTGGTGCCTCTGGGCTTGCTGTATGTGGTACTTGGTGGGGTTTTCCAGGTGGGTCTGCACCTGAGCATGGCCACGGAGGGAAGAGAAGATAGCAGTGTTATTCGGGGGTTTCAAGCACCTCTTCCTGTAGCAGACATTGTGAGGCTGGCCAGTCAACCAACAGAATAGATTACCAATCCCCTGTAAGGTACTGGTCATTGTGCTAAAAATATAAAATAAAATTGACAGTACTAAAGCTGAGAATTTAAATCGCAGGATTTGTTGCCCTTAGGATCCACAGTACAAACTGTGTTTGACCTCCCTGATAATTAACTATCCATTCGATTCTGTCCTGGTGCCCTTTTTCTCACAGCTAGTTATTAAATACTTGCAAGTATCTATGAGAAAAAAATCTCCCCGACACAAAATCAAAATAACAAACTTGAAAATGCACAATTCTGTTTATCCCATTTTCCTTGGCAAATAGAATAGCTTTCTGTTAAAACATACGTATATGCACAAAGACACACAATCATGCACACATTCTCCACACCCAGTAGCACACACACTCAGAATCACACTCACAGATAAACATACACACACACACACACACACACAAAACTCCACACGCACACGCAAAATCCTTAAGAAATAACTATAAAATTGACATAGAAATAATCATAAATATTGCCATGTTTAAATCAAAGAGTTATGGGTTACTACCTTTCATATACAAAAATATGATTATTCAGGATATTAATTATGAATGGACACAATGGAGAAAGCAATTCTACTCAAAGCAGTTACATTCAAGTGAGTACCACTTGTATGTGTGTTTTTAAAGGCATACATATTTAGAAACCAGCACGGTATTTGCTGTCCATTTCCATAAACGCTAACAGGGAATTAGAAATGCCTTTTTTTAAATAAACAAAATCAATGACATTCGATTTAAAGTTACTTTTCACTGACAAACACAATTTTATCTCGTACACTCTAAACAAGAGCTGGTGGGGAGAAAGCAGTTACCTACTAGGGAAATAAATCTTACTGCTATTAACTATTTCTAAAACTATAGTAAATTACTTCTTAGGGCATCGGAAAATAAATAGCATTAAAGGAGCGGATCTGTCCTTATTTTGAATGACATTAAAGAGACTGATCTATATTCCCTTGCGTCAGGCTGCAGGTGTGGATGGGAACGAACGCTCACCTGGTAGTGACTGTATTCTAGCATTTCCAGCATAGCAACGTTTCAGACAGCCCCGAACCGAGGAGACGCCGCAGATCACTTATTCCTCTCCCTCTACTCTCTGTAATTCCAATCCGGAGAGCGACCGGCATAAAGACCGCACCATAAACAAGGCATCCCAAGGCACCGCCGGAGACGTTATCACAGCAGCTCAGCTTATAATAACCTAAGCTAATTAGTTATGCATGTAAAAAAAAGCTGTCCTCACAAGGGACTTTTTTTTTTTAATTCCTACTAGTTTGGTCTTAAATATTGATATCAGTTTCCCTGCTGGCTTGACGTCATGCTTTTTTTCATAGATATAAAAGGACCTTTTTAAGGGATGAGCTATCAAAGTCAAGCTCACTGTCAGATCAAGGCCAAGTCCCCATTCATCTTTCGTTCCAGTAGTATTAATGGACAATGGTGTTTCTCTTTCAGCCATAGGTTAGGAGCTGGATGCCCCCTTCAGAGGAGACGTTGCCTAAAAGCTACTGTTACACACGAGACTTCCCTAATGGCCAAATACCCGTGCCATGTGTGACTGCAAAGAGATAGACTTAGTGGGGAAGACACCCTCCAGACTCTTCAGCTTCATCTTGCAGCCCAAGGGACAGCTTCCTCAGAAGTAAGTAGATCAGAATCTGCCTCTTAACCTTAAGTCAGCAAATGAGGGAGTGCACACAGACACACAGACACACACACACACACACACACACACACACACACACACACACACACACACACACACACACACACAGACACAGACACACACACACACACACACACACACACACACACACACACACACTCGCACGCATGCACAGGGAGAAAGAGAGACAGAGACAGACAGGGGGACAGAGAGAGAGCCAGAGCCAGAGCCAGAGCGAGACTCGTACTCACATAGAAAACGAAAAAGGAAAAACTTTCTCAGCTAATCCTCAAATAAGGAAGCATGCAAATTCTTACTGGAAACTGTGACTCAATCCAGGGATCCACAGTTGACGCATGTACGTCCCTTTCCATCTGTCCATCCCACTGTTTACTGATACTACATGCTAACCATGTATATCATAGTCCGTTCGCCATAAGCAGTCAGAATATAGAGACGATTTCTAGCTTTATAAAACAATTTGCCGCCCAGGGTGAAGCTAAGGTGGAGAAGAGACAAGTCTATATTTAGAAATTAGGATAGATGCTGCTTACTGTTGAAATGGGATGATGCTATTTTAAGCGTAAATATTTGCAACTCATTAATTTTGTCAAAATCCTATGGCTACTGAGGTACTTTTGGCTGACCACCTCAAATCCGTCTGGCCTAACGTGCACAGTGGGTTCTCGGGCATTTTCAGTTTTGTGAAAGGGTCCAGACGCGATAATGATGAAGACAATAGACGGGACGGAAATAAACATGAAATGAGGGCAGGGAGCGGAATGTGCTCATTTCACTACTCCCCTTAAAGAGAGACACGGCTGCACGTTTAAAAATAAACACCGATTCACTGGCAGAGCGAGCCCCTTTCTTTAATGAATCAGAATGCCGTGCTTTAGTAAGGAAGGGACTCACTCTCTCCCCAGCTCTGACACCGAGGGCTTTACTACACTTGGGTTTGGAAGTAGAGGGAAATTTTTCTTTGCAACATTTCTATCGGTTCTCTTGGGTTTTCCAATAAGATGGCAGGGCTGGGGAGATGGCTCAGTTTAGTAAAGTGTCTGCCTCACAAGCGTGAGGAGCTGCGTTCAATCTCCAGAAGACACATTTAAAAAGAGCAGGCCACCACTTGTAATCCCAACAGCACTGTGGTCATGGAGGTAGACAGGTCTTGGGAACACTGGCTCGGCACACCATCCATAGCAGCCAGGGCCTGCTTAGTGAGAGTGGCTGTCTCAAATAAAACAGTGGATAGAGACTGAGAAGGACCCTGAGGTTGACCTCTGGCCCCATATGCACAGACAGGAGGGGCTGAGGGAGAGGAAGAGGGAGCCTGGAAATGCTAGGCTGGGAACAGAGCACTGATAGGTATTTTCAATCAGACACCATACACAGGTAATGTGGCTGAGGGGTACAGTGGGTAAGGTGATGAGGAGAGAGAAGGGAGGCCTGAGGACACTGGAAGCTGCACATTTCTCCTAAAAGGAACATGGGATTCAGGCTGCAGCTGACTCGCTGTATGGGCAGGCACATCAGTCTATACAGCTTAATCACCCAGATTTTCAAAGGGAGCTGACAATGTATGGTTTTTAAGTGAAATCTCTTAATTAAAAAAAAAAAAAAACCCAATGTTCTATTTTTCCTGTAGCATAGGACAAAGCAGACACACTGGGAGTGCAATCAGGGAGCAAGCCACCAGGGTGTGTTTTCTGTCTCCGTGTCTGTGGGCACGAGCTTGCTGTCACACTCCCGAAGGATGGGCTGGGTTGAGGAGTTGCTCTTCTGGGAAGACAGTGCTCGAAGATCACTGTTTCCTGGAAGTTCCCTGAGAGCTGGGTGCCTGATCGCATGGTCAGAAAAGGAGCTGAGGACTCCACACCCATGTTCAGGATCAGACAGGACACACGCCTAAGCCATTACTTCTCCAGGCCTTCAGTCCTCATGTACATGTGCATGCTAAGAGAGTGGTAGAGCCTGTTTTCAGTGTCAGAAGAGGCTTATCGAATATCAGAAAGAGCAGTCCACAAAGTTTTGTCATAGGAGCCTGTTAAGTTCTTCCAGATTCCTGTTCGGGTGAATTCTATCAGTATTCAGCAGCTGAGCATGAGAATGGGGAAGCTTTGGAAAACAGAAGAGTACATGCTAGCATAGCAATAATGACCTTCTAAGATATCACATGCTTCTGTGTGTGTGTGTGTGTGTGTGTGTGTGTGTGTGTGTGTGTGTGAGTGTGAGTGTGTGTGAGGGTATGTGTTTGAGTTTGTGGGTATGGGTATGTGTGAGTGTGTACAAGTGTGTGAGTGTGAGTGTGCGTGAGTGTGAGTGTGCGTGTATGTGTATAGTATTAGTATAGAGTTAGTTTTCAGCTTGGAAATACTCTGAGTGTCTTGTGTCTTCTGATCACACTCTGAACCACTGACGTAGACCATGTTAGCACCATCACGGCTGGGTTGCATGCCACTGTGAACAGGTCTAACCCCTGAGTGACCTGCTCTTCTCATCCTGAAGATGCTGGAGAGAGACACTACTCTGTTCTCACTCTCTCACACTATCCTTATGAGGAGGCTCTAAAACCCTCCTCATAAAAGTAAAAGCCCGAATAAATAAAATGTTGTGCAAAAATTGAGTGTGTCTGACACTTGCCGTCCGAATCACCTGGCTACAATATTCTGTATATTTACCACAACACAGAATTTACATTTCACACTAGCTGTCCACAAGAAAGTCCACGGGATCTCACGTGCCTCTCAGGCACCTCTCTGAAGGCGTCCCTACGCTCCTGCCTTCTTCATTAAGATCATGAACTGATTGCAGAGTTGGAGTGAATGCCTTCCTGACTACCACAGAGTAGCTCTGCCACTCCCTGGTGACACTGACTCCCTGGTGACACTGACAGGCTATTTCCCTCTGCGGCCCGTCAGCAGTCAGTGTAAGAGGTGGTCACAGATACCACAATGCTAGCTGACTCCCAGATCACTGCCTCAAACACAGCTCATTTGAACCGACATGGCTCTTTCTCTCCCTCCGCCATTTTCTACTGTGAATTTGAACAAATCCATGAAAAGTTCCCACCAGCCTCTCAGTTTATAATTGATTTTATTTTTTATTCAAAACGGCAACAAAAATTATTAAGGTTTTGTTTACTTGTGTTTTGGGAGAGAATTCTTCTTCATCCCATCCTCCAAGACCATTCTGTGCACACTGCTCTCTAATGGGAGTTTCCGAGAGCGGCCAATGTGCCATCACAAAAGGCGAAAGTTAGCTTTCTCAAGTGACTTGGGGAAAGCCTCAGGGAGAGGCGCCCCAGATCAGTATCTGAGTGTCTTTTTGAGGCATACTCCTGATGTTACAAGAGAAAACACAAGCTCAGAGCTCCGGGTCTGGTATAGATAATCGTGTTTTCTACATGATCCATCCAAAGTATCCTTGACAAAAAAGAAAAAGAAAAACCAAGGGAATACGGAGGCAAATTCTGATATAAAGGAGAAGAGTGGAAGCTAATGAAAATAGAGTACTTAAATAAAGAAAGACTACAAAGGACCAGGTTTACCAAGCCCAGGGCCTTTCTCCATCATAGGCTTTTACCCCTAAAGTCTTCTTATCGAAGATGGATTTTGTATTTTTAAATAATGAGAAAACAAAAAAAATGATAGTGTTTCATGACGGCTGATACTAGTATGAAATTCAAACAAAGTTGTACCAGATCACGCTCCTGCAGCTCGTTTGCATATTGTCCAGAGTTTGTTTTCTGCCACCTCTGCAGAGTATTAAGCAAGAGATAAGGGAAGAGTGGATCTTAGGAGTCCACATGGTGCCAATATCTGAACTATTTATACTTTGTCTGTTCATAGAAGGTACTAGAATAAAGATTACCTATTGAATAGACATTTTAGCAAGATTTTAAGGAAGGAAAAGAATGATCATTGTCAAGCAAAAGGATATACATGCAAATATATGTATGTGTGTGTGCAATATACACATTTGTATAAATGGTTCAATAAATTGTGCGAAGTCAAATCAGCCACTATTCACTGATGTCATGTTACATTCTTCCCCTACTGTCTTTTAAATGACAATTTATGAAGAAATCAATATTCAGTACTAATCTCTGAAAAATGCTAAGACCAAGGAAGCTAGCTAGCTGGCATTCTTACGTTACTCAGGCTGTATGTATGTGTATATTCAGTTTGTTAGTGTGCTCCAAATATTGTCTTAACTGTGCACATGTAAGAATACAGGGGATACTTAATTACCCCATAAAGGATCAGAAACTCAGACATTTGCCAGGGTTATAAGTTGGGAGCAGGTCTCACTAACTCTCCAGATAGACATGTTTCAATGATTTCTATTTGAATCGTGAACTATAAATGAATAAAGAAGGAAAGATCGACTGCTTTCAATCCAGCAATGTGACCACAAGCCTTCTTCATGTGTTTAAACAAAAATATGGATCTGCATGCAGACTCATTGGTCTAGAGAGTTGCACATGGTCTCTCTGGGCTTCTGGTAAACAAAGAATGAAGACCTTTTTGCTCCTAAAATCCTAATGTTATACTAGACCAGCCCTATGAAAAATTCCTAGTAAGCTTGTTTTCCTGAGGTAATAAATAATAATAATAATAAAAAAATGCCTGTTTACGAAGTAAGAGGGATGCATGCTTTAGTTTTAGGATAAATGATATTTAAAGATCTCATAAAAATGTATTTTGGGGACTGACTGGAGAGATAGTTCAGTGGTTAAGAGTACTAGCTGCTCTCCAGAGGACCTGGGTTCAATTCCTGGCATCCACAATTTTTTGTACCTCCAGTCCTAGGGGATTCAATGCCCTCTTCTGGCCTTTCTAAGCACTGCATGCACAAAATGCGCGCACACACACACACACACACACACACACACACACACAGGCAAAATACTCATAAATATAAACTGAAAATAAGGGTTCAATTTTTTACAGTATTAGTATATTAAAATTTTACTATATCTGCTGTTTCAGCTATTAAATATGAACACATTACTAAATACTAAGAGATTTTGAAACATAGAGAACAGAACTTGTATGCATTCATTCACAAATGTCTGTTGTGTGCCCAACAGTACACAACAATCTTAGAATCAATCTTAGAGTGAGTCAATTCAAACCACATCTCAAAATGAAGCCACTTGGATAATGCAATAAAATAGTCTTCAAAGTGTCTGTGCATACTTCTGTTTGTAGTTGATTGACAGGTTAGAAAGGCTGTAAGGATAAAGGGTGCATAGAAGAGACAGAGGCCTTTCACTCTGCTACCGGTTTGTGTTTCTCACAAGCTGGATTAAGAAGTTAGGCAGTAGAAGACTACATATCCATGAGTACGGGCACCACAAATTGGACCTAATGAATTTAATAAGAAAATCAAGATGGACACAGAGTTGGGGAGTAGGGAAGGGGGTGGTGTCCCTGGGAGGAATTGGGGATTTGATCAAAATACATTATATGAAATTCTTAAAAACTAAGAAAACAAAGCGAGGGAGAAAGAGCTTCAGTAGGACTGATAACATCAGAGTTGCTGTGAAGACTGCCTGTAGAGACAACGCTCCTCGTCTGAGAGATCTCTCCAGCAAGAGAGAACAGCCAAGAGCCGCGCCTGAGGAAAAAGCAGTACGTGACGTCTGAGTTTGTCTTTATCAGTGCCACTCTCATCCCTAAAGCTCAAAAGTTTCCTCATGGAAGGAGAGATACTTTAAGAGGAACACGTAACATGGCTCCTGTTTGAAACTTCATTTAAAAAGTTTGCATAGTCATTGAATCTGGTTGAAAATTATACCCTTTGAACAATGTAATTTCAATAGCTATAAAACCATATAAATAACTATTAAGATACATGAGAACCCCACCCATGTGCAGTTAAATCAACAGCAGATACTACCTCTTTGAAAACCTCAACTTTGCTTCATAGCAACTCAATCCGAAATTCATTTTCAGGGAATAAAGCCAAGGTTCTTGTCTCCCCTAAAGAGAAGACATTCAGGGGAAATGCCTCAGCAACACTAGGTTGAGTCTTTTGCTGCTGGTAACATAAAGACAATTTGTGAACGAATACCCAACGACTCCTAAAGAGATCTGATGTTGACAGTTTTAACACCTTGGTTTAGGCTGTTGCCATCGAGAGATACTCATTTGTCCCCCTGCCAGTCCTTTTGCAAGCTTCCAAAAGATGCACATGCAGTTCACGCAGGGAAAACAATATATCCTGACCTTAACACTTCAAGGTTTTCACCTGAACTCCTGCTTCCATCAGAAAGTTGTATATTCTCTATTCACTTAAATAATTTCCTTTGGCCCCAGCTAAGAAGCAGGAGAAACCTTTAGAGGTTGTTTAAGAAAGGGACGCAGAGAGAGTGGTGTTTAAGTGCGGGTCTGAAGTTGGTAAGGACTGGCCTATTAGCAGGAGGAGCCACCCAGGCAAGGACAGAATCCTCATGTGCAAACCTGCCTCACTCACATGGTGCAGCCGCAGCAAGAAGACTGTCTACATTCTTCATGTGGTGCCCACTTACCATGACCAACTTGCCTTCTCTCTTCCATCCTGACTTCTGAGCCTGCTTCATTAGTTCCTCTTTCTTCACATCTTACCTATGAAGGCTCAAGCTTGATTTCGACTATCTTCACTCACAGCTCTCGTGATGCAAGCCAGTCTTGTGGATATAGAGCGCCTATTACAGACCTCTCTGAACTCCAGACTCATCTCTACCTGTCTATACAGCTGTCCACACAGCAGACAGCTCACAGCTGCCCTCCAAGCCAGCTCCTCTATTTCAAGTCTCCTGAGCCGCTGGAGTTATAGACAGGTGTGTGCCATTAAGGTTTTGTGGATATTACTGTTTTGCATAGATCAGAGGTTCTCATATTCCAAACAACTTGATGACCTTTGACTCCTTTCTTTCCCATGTATCATATATATCACCAGCAGTTATTGACAGTCTTGAGGATATGATATACTCAGAATTTAACCAAGTCTTACCCTCTAGTGGGACGACCACCTCCATTTGTCATCCAGATGAGTAAATGTATCTCTTGGCTCTACTTGCTTCTGGCTTTGACCTTGTACATTACATATTCAATGCACATCAAATCACCAATCTCATTGGATAAGCCAAATGGGTAGAACTTTCAAATGGAAAGGAAGATAAACTGACCCTAACTCTAACCCTAACCCTAACCCTAACCCTCACCCTAACCCTAACCCTAACATGTGAAATGTCCTCGCTGCCTCGTGGATTTGAAAACTCAGTCCCCAGATGATGATGCCATCATGGGGGGTTGTGGAACTTCCAAGGGCTGGGAAACTGAAGGAAGTGGGCCTCGATGGTTAGAGGCCAGCCTTACTCCTAACTGGGGTAGGCCATGATGTAACAAGCCTGTTCTGCACAGAGCTCTCTGGGCTGCCATGTGTTCCTCTCCATGAAACGTGCACCCAAATCAAACTCTTTCCTCTTAAGTTGATCAATGTGACTAACACACATACTTGTCTACCTAATCGCAACTCTGTTCAAGGAATAGTGATTCTAAGTTTAAGGTTCCCATTCAAGCAAAAACTATGAATCAATCTCTCTCTCTCTCTCTCTCTCTCTCTCTCTCTCTCTCTCTCTCACACACACACACACACACACACACACACACACACACACACACACACACACACACACACACAGGCATGCACACATGAGTACATACATATACATAAACTATAGTGTGTAGCCACCCTATTAGGTACTATCTACTCATTAATGTAACATCCATCGCTATTTGTGACAACAG
This sequence comes from Rattus rattus, assembly GCF_011064425.1. Classification (NCBI taxonomy): domain Eukaryota; kingdom Metazoa; phylum Chordata; class Mammalia; order Rodentia; family Muridae; genus Rattus; species Rattus rattus. Next base: position 49,077,162 of record NC_046159.1, read on the forward strand.
AGTTATGTGTCTAGTGGCCCACAGAAGCCGTCATACTTATCATATTGTCCTTTGGAAAATACTTGCTAATGATTAATTTCTGATAACCAAAGAGTTGCTCATAGATATCTAAAAAGAGACATGGGTTAGAGTAATAATGAGGCAGTACCTAGTTGAGGCATGGACTTGGATACTACTGTAATGGGGTCAGACTCTTCACTGTGAAGGCTTGTCGGTATATTGTTAGGTATTTAGCAGAATCTCTGGCCTCTCCCTGTTACATGCCAAGGGAATCATACCCTGATCCCAATGCAGTTGGCATAAACAGTGATGTCTCCAGGAACTGCCAGAGGCCTCCCAGGGAAGGAATACAGCTGTCCCCCTGAAGAACAGGGCACAGAGCTGGGCACAATGTAGCCATCCAGGTCCATATTGTATAGACTTGTGAAAGAAGGGGAGGGGAGGTCTTACCCTAATCGAGAACACAACATCAATTACAACATGTTTCTACATGTGCACGGGCAAAATAAAATCTATTGACAAATCCCTGAGAAAGCTTTAAAATGTCCATCTCAGTGCTACAATTATAAATAAGTAATGTTTTATTTGTATTTGTTATTTTCTGTAATAAGTAAAGCATTAATTTTGTTATTAGAAAACTATAAATCCCACCCGCCAAAAAAGCCTGTAGATCAAATAATAAAAGCATATTCAGGCAAAATTCTTTTCTTTTGAAACTTTTACAAATGATAAACCAAGCCAGGAAACCGTTGTTCAGCAATAAAAACTGCCTTGTTTCCTTTTTTTCTTGAAATATTTGATCAGATTAAATGGACTCTGCTATTTATGAAATTTCTAGTCTCACATTCAAGCACAGTTTACGTTTGTCTAATACTTGACACATTTTTCTGGTTTTGAAAAGGGCTGTGATTACGTGGTTCAATGGTGCCCTTATAATAGTCCATTGTGAGGGCCAATGAGCCTCCCCCTCCTTATGGGAGTAGCTGGGGCAGCATCCCACGTGCCCTAACTTCTCTGTGGGCTCCAGTTTAGCATGGCCTTGCATGGCAGACGTCTTTTTGTCTTAATATTTCCTCTCAAACGAGGCCATTGTTCACAGTTTATCGGGTATTAGGACCGATTATAACCAGGCAGCCGAGCTCTGCCACATAAGGGCCGGAGCTCTTAAAAAACTGGCAGTGGGCAAGTTTGTCACAGAGGAAAACATTGCCTTGGGCCTAAGTAAAAGGTCAGTCAGCAAGCCCCCGTCAGACACGAGAGCTGAATGCGACTGGTTTGAAGGTCAAGTCCACATGAACTAAAAATTGGCAAAGAGGAGCCTCATAATAACAGCAGCTTCAGGGGCTGTGTCATGAGACAGAGGGGCCTTGGCCTCTGAGGAACTGCACTGTCTCTTGCAAGTCCTAAAACCAGCTTCTTACATTTACATAGTGGCAAAACTTCATAAACAGCAGCAGCCCGGAGCACCATCTGAAGCCAGGCACTATATATACTGAGGCTTATGAAGGCCGGAGCCACTCCACCTAACTCATCCTTTCCTACTGATGGGCACTGTTCCCCCTGCAGAGCAACTTGAACAGGGTAGTGACTGGGTAGACAAAGGTGTGTACGGTGATTACTTCTATCATCTTTGTGACAAGATCTGAGTCTACCCAGGTGAGTCTATACATCAACCTACTGTAAGGAAAGAAGGACTCCCTGTAGGAGAGAATGCTGCAAACAGAACAGGGGTTCATCCAATATCTTAAGGTATCATTCTCTCTCTATCTAACTCAAATATCACAGAGAGGGCAGAGGAGCGAGAGAGATGGGGCAAAAAGCAAGAGTCCCCATGATGCTCTGAGGCAGAAGCCTTGCAACACAGAGGGCTCCTGGGAAATTGCTCGCTTCCATTTTTCAGTGAGCTGCCTTAGTCACTAAAGGTTGAACTGGGCTTAAAGGAAATTACTGAAAACCAAAAAGAGTGCACGTAAACTTCTGACTTGATTTTTTTTTGTGCTCAGTTGAGGCCTAACGTATGGATGCTGAAAGCATGAGCAGGGTTTCAACTTTGGAAGGGAGTTTACAGGACACAGCACAGGTCAGATCAATGACGAGGCAGGGTTACATCAGCACAGTGGTCCCACGCCACTCTCTGCTGCTAAGGGACTGCTAAGACTTCACGTGATCATTCAGTGGACACATGCCTCTGTGTTAGGCAATCTCTTTCTATTCACTTTCTGTTTTCTTGACCCACAAAATGGCAGCCTGTGTACTTAGTTAACGCAGCCCACCCATGGCCCTATTACAAGCAGAAAGACACCTGCATGCAGCTTGCTACTGCACATCTCAGCCTGTGTGGTTTGTGTTTGTCTGGGTTTTTTTGTTTGTTTGTTTGTTTGTTTGTTTCTTTGTTTTTACATGCTTCTAAGAGAGTGTGGCCATGCACTCCTAACTGCTCTGGGTTTCATGAGATCCCTGGAGCTCGTCTTCCCTGATGTCACAAGGAAATCAGTGGGATTTGCCTATAACAACCTTACTGATCAATCAGGAGAGTATGTCTTAGCCACAAAGGGCACAAGGACGCATCTTCAAACACGTAGAGAGTACAGAACTGGATTCATATTGACCTTTTCAGATCAAAGCAGAGTTCAAAATCAGATCTTCCTCTTTCAAAAAAAAAAAAAAAATCCAACAATCTCCATTTATGTCTTCTGGGAGCTGCAATACCCAAACTAAGAGCTTCTTCATAACTGGTGCAGCTTTTGTTTTCTTTCATTACAAACGAAGCACAAGGAAAACCAGACACATGGACAAGCAGGACCACAAAACTCAATCCATTGCCTTCTCCAAAGCGGCATCTCAGAAAGATTGATGGTCTTTCATCCGTAAAAATGTATACGTGTAGGACACAGCTATAAAAGACCAGTGTACAGGTTTGTCGTGTGTGTGTGTGTGTGTGTGTGTGTGTGTGTGTGTGTGTGTGTGTGTGGTAAAAGTGGTGCACACCTTTAATCCTAGCTGCAGGAGGCAGAGGCAAGCAGATCTCTGTGAGTTTGAGGACAGCCTGGTCTAGAGATTAAGATCCAGAACAGCTAGGACTACACAGAGAAACCCTGTCTCAAAAAAATAAAGAAAGAAGAAAGAAAGGAAGAAAGGAAGAAAGGAAGAAAGGAAGAAAGGAAGGAAGAAAGAAAGAAAGAAAGAAAGAAAGAAAGAAAGAAAGAAAGAAAGAAAGAAAGAAGATAAACAAAACAAAAAAACAAAAGCAAGGGAAACAGAAGTACCAAGTCCTGCAGGCTAAGGCAGTATCCTAAGGACTTTCTGGAGATGTGACTCTTGGATCCTTGTACAGCCCTGCCACATGGCCACTCTTATTCTCCCCATTTCTACAACAAGAAAACTAAGAATCACTCCAAGTTCCTTGACCAAACACTGCTATGCTATAACAATTGATAGAATTCATATGTGCAGTAGAATTTTGCTGGTTTTTAAATAGCTTGGAGAGAGCTTATGATTATTACATGCTTTGATTATTTTCTTTAGTTCTTCATTATGAATAAGCTGTCTGAACCACGCTCACCGGCTTTCCCTGGTAAGTGCATGGGAACAGGGGAGAAGAGGAAGCAGAAAGATTGTAGGAGCCAGAACACCAGGACAGAACATCCACTCTGGGGCTGGGTCTTCTACATATAACAGGAAGTCTGCACCAATACAGTATGAGTGACATGGCACAAACCACAATCTTTACAACACCATTAGTTAATACGTCATTGCTAATAAGGGAAAAGCCATGAGACCATCTCTGTTGATGAAAAGCTACAAGCTTCTGAGAGGAAGAATCAGTTTTGATCTGGTCACCCTTAACAAATAGATTCAAATATATATATATATATATATATATATATATATATATATATATATATATGTGTGTGTGTGTGTGTGTGTGTGTGTGTGTGTGTGTGTGTGTGTGTGTGTGTGTGTATATATAATTTGAGAGAATTGGGGAACATATGGCATGGGTTAGATGGAAAGAGGGGAGGAGGAATAATGTAAATAGTGTACCCATGTACAAAATTCTCAAAAATGTCTAATTAGTTTTACTTCATAGAAACATGACTTTGTTGGGACTACAGCTCAGAGGTAGAGGCTTGACTGCAGTTATAAAGCTCTAACCACAATTCCTAGCATTGTACAGGCAAATATTGATGAGTTTGCTGGCAAAGGTTACTTATCACATCATCCTTAAAACTCTCAGTAATCACTGAGTGGTGGTAGCACACACCTTTAATCCTAGCACTCAGGAAGCAGAGGCAGGCAAGATCTCTGGGAGTTTAAGGCTAGCTTGGCCTATAGAGTGAACTCCAGGATAGCCAGGGCTATACAGAGTAACCCTGTTTTGAAAACCCCAAACCCAACCAATCAACTAAACAACAGCAAAACTCTGAGCACTCTGGAGGCTCCGCAATTATGCCCTGCTTTATTTGTGATTTAGTCACATTTTCTCTGTATATTTCTTGATCCTCTCTGTGGAAAAATTTCAATTTATTATAAAGAATAAAAGTGTTACTTGTTAAAAACAAACAAACAAATGAATAAGCTTTATCTTTCAAACCCCATCCTTACCACTGAATCAAAGCTGTACCAGAGGATCAACAGCCTCCCTAGCTGGGAATGGGTCAACAGACTGACTCAACAATGGAGAAGGTCAAACCAGCACATGTGCCCTGTGAGAGCTGCCTCCAGACATGGAGTAATTAAAGGATGGTGGCTTTTCTTCCCTGTCTTGTGGGGGAGAAGGTCGACAGGGAGCAGGATTGGACAAGCTCAATAGAAATTTTTGTTAGCCCAGTGCATCTAAGTATCATGAGATTTCTTTTGTTTTAAGTAAAAGTTAAAATATTGTATACTATAGTGATGTCCTTTATAAGAAGAAAAATAGACCACTGTGTCTCTGAAATACCAGATGCCATATTCCCCACCAAAAACCCTATCAAAAAAGGTGTAGAAGAAATAAAAGCCCAGGTTACCCTCCTGTTACAACAAATCTTTCCAAAACAACAGCAACAAAAACAATGTGTATCCCAGAGACACAATACACACATACACACATACACACACACAAACACACACATACACATATACACACATACATACATACACACACATACATACACACACATACACACACACACACAAACACACACGCACGCACACGCACAGTGGTGGGGGAATGAAGGAGGGAGGGAGGGAGGAGGGAGGGTTAGAGGAAGAAGGTGTTATTGTTTTAGTAGCTTCCTGATGATATTGCATATCATGTGTGGCAGACACAGAGAGACTGTTACGTGAAAGAAAATAAGTATGCCATTCTGTCCCCAAGGGGCTGACAATTGAAGGACTAGGTCCAAGGTTTGGCAGAGGCTAACCCACAGAGAATTGTATAGTTAAGACCATGGCCTCAGCTTCCATCAATTTTTCCCTTCAAGGAAGGAACACTGTGTGTTGATTGAAGGTGTATCTGGTTATCAAAACTGAGTGGGGATGAATGGGTTGCTACTGGCATCTAGTGGGAGAGTACAGGGGTGAAGCCAAATATCGCACAGTGAGAAGACAGCCTCTGGCAGCAGAATTCTGGCCACTGTCAGTAACACCCTGGTGTAGAATCTGATCCTGGTACACAGAATGCCTGTTCACCACCTCACTCTTCTTAGAGCAAGATTTCAGAAAATGCACAGGGAGGACATAGACGCTCCAGGGCTAACTGATACGGCTTCTTCCTGGATCTGAGCCTGAGTTAGTCAGGCCTATCTCATCTTTCATCTTGACAGGAGAGAGAGAGAGAGAGAGAGAGAGAGAGAGAGAGAACTTTTTGTGCAGACGCTATCTCTATGAACAAAAGACTTCCTATCAACAAGTCCTACACAGTAACAGAGGTGTGTGTGTGGGAGGGAATAAAAGTAAGAAAAAAGAAAAAAACAAAGAAAGAAAAGGGAAAAGGAGGGGGGAAGAAGGAGGAGGAAGAGAAAGGAAGGAGAGGAGAGAGAGAGAGAGGAGAGAAAGAAAGGAGGAGGCTAGAAAGATGGTAAGCTGGGTGGATGGATGGATGGATGGATGGATGGACGGGACAGATGGACGGACAGACAGCCAGATGAAATGGTTTAACAATTCTATACAAAAATGCTAAGCCAGGCTCTGAAATGACCCAGAGTGAGAATAAAATTGGGACATCTCTAAAAGCGCACCCAGATATGACATTTGTTACTGCTGAGCCTTTTGGAGTATTGAGTAAACCTCCCACGTTGTAGCCAAAATGGTGAGCTCCATATTCACTGTGAGATTCTACCTCAAAAAACTAGGTGGAGGCCTATTGAGGAAGCCACCAAACATGGCCCTCTGGTGTGATCTGATCAACAGTCCTAGGCTAGGGAGGTCATAGGCCTGGAGGACAAACCTATAACTTCTACTATTCACTAACTGCATGTGGCCTTCCAAGTTCTCCCCCACCTTCCATAGATGAGTGTTATGAGTGCTATGTCAGCCTTGATCTGTGAAGCATCTTATGGCAGCAGACTATACAGAGGCTCAAACTGGCCAAGCTACTGAAACTAAGTGAAGGTGGGGTGATGGGGAATAGCAGATAGGTTAACAGGATGTTAAAGACCTCTTCTGCATGTGACTGGCTCATTGCCTCATTACCTGAACAAGACCTACCTGTTATCAGGCCCTTCACAATTCCTTCATGAGTGAGAAAGGGGCTTGATGGGCTCCAACTCTCCATAAGCAAATGCTAGCAGTTGCTGGTTGCTGGAGAAAGGGTGTCTTTCACTTTCTTCAGGGACATAGACTTCGGTAAGTTGCCCTTCCTCTATTAAGCAACCTCTCGACCAGGTCCACACGAGCAACCGTAACTGAGTGTAGTGGGTTTAAAAGATGTGGAAGTGATAGGGCACTTGCTGGGATGGAGAAGCATCTTAGTGGATGAAGGAGTGGGTGAGAGAGGTGGGACTGGACATAATTAAAATTAATTGCGTACATCTATGAAACTGTCAAAGAATACACTAAATCAATCTATAGATTAGCAAAAGACTATTATACTTCTACCTTAAAAGAGTTTTCCATCAGGATAAAATAATGCTATTTTCATCTCTAACTTACTTTCTGATATAAATATTGAAACCAAAATTTGATAACTTTTCTTTTTGGCTGAAGACCATTCCTCCATCTACAGAAGTGGTAAAATGCATTTCTTTACCAGCCTCCCTTATAACTAGGGAATAGCACATGACTCAGGCTCCACCAACCAGAGGCTCACACGAAGCCCACATGCTAGACTGTTAGATGCAGCAACCAGTGGGGATAGTAAAAAAAACACTCTTGGTGCCATAGAGTAGCAGGGTGGTCTTCAGTGGCTATTCTCCAGTCCGCTCCTGCTGTGCAGTGTAAGGAACTGATCTCAGCTGTATATCTCCAAGCCTATTCTTAAGTGTCCTAAGCTAACTTTTTAGCATAAGCCCCTCCCATTCCGCTGGGTTATCTGCTTAGAGTAGAACTGATCTCGGTGGCTAGCAAGCAAATATTCTCCTTTAAATGTATCTTCTTCAAGATAACTACAGTTGCTTATTATTGCTAGCTATCAAAAATTCTGCTGTAGGGTTATGAATGATTCTATAAACACATACATTATCATAGCTTTAGTATGTGTTCTATAAATATGCATATTTGAAAATAAATAAATGTGCATATTTAAATACACATATGCAAATAGATGTTTTTATATATTTACATACATAAATACAAACATAGTTTCTCAATAAAAGGCCAGTAGCAGTAATTCAAGATTTTCTTATATAACAAGGGCCATATGGTATGGTTGCCTTTTTTATTATATCTTATTATAACGTATGCTTCCTGAGTTTAAATGGACTACCCTATACACACTAGTGTAGAAATAAAGTCTTCACTTCTGGAAGACCTCAAATAAATGGCGTCTCTTGGAAATGGGAGAGATGGCCCAGTGGTTAAGAGCACTGACTGCTCTTCCAAAGGTCCTGGGTTCAAATCCCAGCAACCACATGGTGGCTCACAACCAACTGCAATGAGATCTGATGCCCTCTTCTGGTGTGTCTGAAGACAGCTACAATGTGCTTATATAATAAATAAATCTTTAACAAACAAACAAACAATAAATAAATGGTGTCTCTTATATTCCTTTCTAATGAAAGCAAATGAAAAGAGAGTCTAAAAATGTAAGTTGTGAAGGCCAGAATTATCATTGCGTAACTTTGCTATAGACTGTGATCGACCATGTTGGATTATATCTATATATTGCACAGACACTGACTACAGAGCAGAGACCACTGTGGTATGAAGAGGCATGGGTCCACAGGTCCAGCAGCCAGTGGCACGTTCCATGACCAGCATGGTCAGCTGCCCACAGCTCATGCTCCATGCATACACCTACTAAAAAGCTGGGTTCCTAAGTGTCACAAGCTAACTTTTCAGCACAAGCCCTTCCCATTCCCTGGGTCATCTTCTTAGAGTAGAACTGATCTTGACAGCTAAAGGGGAAAGTCAAGAAAAAAACAAGGTGTTGGGCTGAAAAGGAGTTGAGCTTGGGCTCTACCAACTAGGCAGCTCTCCCAGTGAGTCTAGTGTTCATTGATATCACACAGAGATGCTATTGGCTCAACACTTCAGCATAGCAGGAAAGCCTCATTATTCCTACTGCCTACATGGGCAATGTAGTCCAAAGTAAGAATGTGCTACAAAGACACATAATACGGACACAGTGAGTGTCAAGTTCATCTGCGGGGAATTTTCACTGAGCGCACCAATGAAGTGAATTCTCATGAACCATTGCTTATTGAACAATGTTTTGGATTTCTTTTTATTCTAACAGCAAGATTCCATGGATGTGCACATGTATGTTCACATGTACATGGAGAATCAACTATCTACCTGTCTATCTAGTAAAGGGCTAGGAGAGGAGGGTAGCCATGATGAACAAGAAAAAGGACATAAAAACTTTTACCAAGAATGTTCATTTTGGTCCCATTTCAGAAAGAGAGAGACATCCCCTTCTTGTTTAAAGTGCTGTAATCCCCCCAGGTCACAGTTAGTAAAACTCAGCATCAAATCTCTATTGCATACCCTAAAGCTGTTACAGCTTTCTGTTGTCCTGAATAAGGACAGGTTGAATACACACCCCATGCAGCGAGTCAGGGGTTTTGTTTTATTACACTATTAACACATTCGTTAGGGCTATGTAAAACCACTGGCTTAGTTTATACACGGTGACACCTATGGAACAGTGGCTCTCCGCTCTATTCAATGGGCTGTGCTATTACCTATAGCTAAAGGAAGCTGATGGCACGGTCACACATGGGATGCAGTCAATCACTACACCTGATGACAGAGCATCTCCAGGGCTGAGGGCTGAGTCACCTTCATGCCACCTCAACTATATACCATTATCACTGCTCCATTGCTTAGCTGCACCTCGACAGTCTGCAAAGACTTACAATTGCAGATGTGAGCTCTCAAGGGAAAATCTGTCTCCTGGAGGAAATTGTGGCATAAGCTATAAAACGCAATACATGACATGCTTCCTTCATTGATTTAGACAGAAATGTCATTTGAGTATTGGTAACTACTCAGAAACAATGTTGAAAGCTTATTTTAAAAAACATCTACAAAGGCAAATGCTGATGCATACAAAGTAAAATGCCCCCTTCCCTTCCAATTTTACTCCTTTGACTTTACAGTTTGTATGCATCTTCTGCACCTATTTCAGGGCTAATGGAAATATAATTGGATAAAATATAATAACATATGGGGCATACACACACTTAAAGAAAGTGTCTAGTCACACGATGTAGACTTTCTTTCAGATTGTTGGTAAGAAATGGCACAAACAATCTGATGAATATCTTTCTTTCTAAAAGCTGCCGTCCAATATATAATTAGTACTGATTATTTTACTGTTTGGGCCCGTGAGATGACACGGCAGGCAAAGGTACTTGCCACCAAGCCTGGTGACCTGAGTTCAATCCCCAGGACCCACAGGTAAAAGGAAGAGCTGTGCCTCCCACAAGTTGTCTGCTGACCTCTAGTATTTACAAAGACTATTCGACTTATGCTGTCACCCGCAGAGGCGCCAACTGCCCCTTTGAGTGACATCTTCACAATCTGATGCTACAAGTTTATGGCCCTTTCTAACAATTAAAAAAAATCACAGGAGCTGGTAAGACTGCTCAGTTGGTAAAATGCAGACATGAGGGTTCAAGCCCTGTACTCCAGCATCCCCATTAAATGCCAGTGTACACCTGAATGCCTAATAGGCAGAGATCGAGGCTCTTTGCACTCATTGGCCAACCAGGCGAGCTGAACTGGTGAGATTATGGTTCAGCGAGAGAACCTTTCTCAAAAATAAGGTGCAGACAGTAGATAAAGACAGATATTGACCTCTGGCTTGTAAGCATGTGTGCATGTGCATACATGCAAACACAAAAAATGTACAAATAAAATATGTCACACACAAAAATGTAAACAATAACATAGGGTAAGGGGAAAGAGTGAGAGAGAAGTCAAAGCTGTCTCAGCTAACACAGAAGCAAGTGCATGAAGCAGATAGACCATGAGCTCTGGAACAACATTCTCCTAGTATCTGCTGTTGAGGTGGATCTTGTTATTGTTTTCCTTAAAGGGCTTTCAACTTTGTTTAAACTTAAAATTGGTGCACAGAAATAACTTACTGTCTTTTGAGGTGAAAAAGTTTAAGCCTTTCCATGTTTGTTTTATTTATTGTAAAGATCAGAGGTAACAAGAATACCCATGTTCCTTCATGCGGTCATCCACATGAAGGCTCTCCTAAGTAGCTCTCATCCAGAATTTGCTTTGCAACCATCTGCCCTACAGGTGTATGCACTTAGAATATTGATTTTGTGTGGTTTTCCTTTAACACTATGTAAGTATTGAGCATAGAAATGCTTGAACCAACATGTTGAGGCCATTTAACATGAGCAGGGGTGTGCTCACAATGATCCCTCTGCAGTTCTCTCTGTTCCATGAAAGCTGTCCCTTCCTAGTGGATGCTGACATTTGTTGTAAACCTAACCTATGTGTCTCCATCAGAGTGGTCTTAGTGTCCTGACTCTGAAGTGGAATTGCTAACTCTTGGGATACTACACCGAAAGCTTTGCCAAATGTTGCCAAATAATCCCGAGGGGTTTTTCAATGAAGATCCTGTGGGCAGTATCTGAGGGATCTGTTTTGATGTCCCTGTTCTCACCAATTATGTATCAAACCTTCTAAGTTCTGCCTGTTTGCACAGTATCTGGTCATAGCCTAATGAAAGATTTCCTAATTACTAATGAGACTGAGTCTTTTTTTTTAACAGGTGGTGAAACTGAGCATCTATATTCTTTACACACATTCCCAAACACACTCCACAGCTTTCTTATTGCTACATGGGTGTTCTAATTCCCTGTCTATTGTCAATGCTATCTATATTGTTTTTCTAGAGACTGCTTATTGTTTAACATGACCTCCCAGAGACCAGTTAAAACCGAACAGAATTTAGCACCTGGTAAAGAAGATGCCCCTCATCCTACTGCCATCAGACTCAAAGATGTATTTTCTGAAGGCCTTACTTCATATTAAACAAGCTTTATCAAGGAAGTAATCTCAATTTAAAGCAGAACTGTTTGTACAAAGGCACTAACCGTGATACAGATCTTAAGAAGTTATGTGACTCTCTGATTCCCGTCTACTCCTTGTCCCCAAGGAGAAAAATAAATCCTAAGGAGAATTACCAGATAAAAAGATGTAAAAGCCACTGAAGTCACTTTGCCAGATTCCCAGGAAATTACACCAACTACAACATGACAAGCCACAGTTTGTTTCCCCATATCAATTTAAGAAACAAAACTGCAGTGTGAATGGAATAGTAGTTGTGGTTCATTAATTTAATTCAATATGAATTAAATAAAAAATTATATTACTTATTTTCAAATTATGTTATTTTATATTTGTCTGATTGCTTATTTACATACTAGTGGGATGTGTAGGCATGTTTGCACGTATATGAGCATACACATTAGTAGATAGTAAATGTGGATACATGCACATGGAGGTCAGATGTCGATATGAAATGCCTCTCTTGATGGCTTTACACTTCCTTTATTGAAATAGGATCTGTTGCTGAACCATGAACTCACTACTGCTGAGCAGTCTGGCTAACAAGGGATTTTCCTGTCTCTGTCCCTTGAGTGCTAGTATCATGGCAGACAGGAACACCTGCCAGGTTTTAACATTGGCTCTGGGGACCCGAATTTTACTTCTCATGCTTGGGCAAAAACTGCTTGATTCACCAATCCACTCCCTCGGCCCTGGTACTGTTATCTTAATAAGACTTATTAAGAGCGTGATGACTGTATTATATTGATTAAAGAGAAACTTTTAAAAATAAAACAGGTGAGAAGATAGTAGAAATGGGATTACTAGATTGAAAACTTCAGACCAGAACAGGGGTGATATGAAAGACGGTTTTTTTTTATTTCCAGTTTCATCAGGGAAAGCAGGAAATGGAATGTCTTGGACATTTGCAACTGCTGTGGAAACAAGAAGCCCTTCCTGTGCCCAAGGATTCAGAGTTCATTTGGGACGTTTTCTTGCCGTGTGACCTGGTATAAAATCTGGTCATGACCTCAAAGCTGTTGGGATGGCAGAACCAAGCACACTGAGACCAGTTCTACAATGTTTCCAGCCCTGTTTACCCTCGAGTAGACAGCAAGACCAAAAGGCAAAAAGTGTGAGCAAATACCAAGAGATGACCTCAAAAAGGACTTCATAAGGAAAAAGTTCAGGAGGTGGGGTTTGTTTCACCAGCTCCTAAGGTAACACCAGCAAAATAAGACAAAAACTACTTGTTCCTCATTTCAGAACTCATGTTTACTGCTACTGAACCTCTGCCTGTCTGTACTGATAAACTCCATTTAAACCTTACAGAAATATGGGATGGTTTTGTTTGGATTGGTTAGATTTGGTTTGGTTGTCATTGTTTCTTGGATGACCTAAAAGTCACTATTTAGCCGAGGTTGGCCTCGAACTCACTGAGATCCTCTGCCTCTGCTTCTGCCTCTCTGCCTCTGCTTCTGCCTCTCTGCCTCTGCCTCCTCTGATCTCTGCCTTCGGAGTGCTGAGATTGAAGGTATGTGCCACCACACCAGGCTAGAAACATCCTATTCACAGAGATCTGCTTATTCTTAAGATCAAGAACTGTTTCTGGAAAGTTATCCTTAGGGTTATAAAGGTTAGTGGATAAATGACATTGGAGAAAAATCCACGTGTGTGTATGTACATGAATGAACATGCAAGCATACATGTCTTTATGAACAAGTCCATGTTTATGTACATGCATGTGTGGACCAGAAGTCAACATCTAGTGTCTTTCCCAGTTGCTTTTTTCCTTGTTTCCTGAGACAAGATCTCTCACTTGACCTGGAACTCACAAGAGTGCTAGGCTGTCTAGCCAGGAAGTTCCAGATAGCTTCCTCCTCCCCAGCACTGGGACCAGAGGCAAGAGCTGCCACAGCCAGCTTTTGTGGTGATGCTAGGGAACCCAACTCAGATCCTTATTCACACAGAGCAGACGTTTTACTGACTGACCCTCCTTCCTAGAAAATCCACCTTTCAAAAAGATAGCCATTTTGGTCCAAGCTCATTAAACTTACCTAAATTTAGTGTTCAAAACTGTAGCTTCAACCACTTAGAGTCACTGAGTTCAATCTTTACATACCAGACTTCTCATCAGCAATTTGCAAATAGATAATATAGAGGAAAGTATCAGAAACAAAATGAAAATTCTGTGGTTAATGGACTTCTTAGATGTACTGATTCACAGTACAAAGAAAATGCCACGGAGAAGGAAGGGTCTTTGGAAACAAACGATGAAATAATACTAAATCCACAAACAAGGAACTTTTTTATGTCTATTATACAACATGTGCAAATTAACTCAAACTGACTCAAGAAAACTAAAACTGTTCAGTTTCTACAAGCAAACATAGAATAGCCTTATGAACTCGAGTTAAGCAAAGGTTTACACCGCACCAAAAACTAAGATTGATCGTAGAATTCATCAACGAGCTGGGTTCTATCCTTGCTGACAACTCCTGCTTTTCCAAATACATGATTAAAGATGAAAGTTGAATGAAAAAGAAATATGTAAAAGACGTGTTCCTGACAGACTCAACAAGGAACTCTAACAGCCTACTTTAAAAATGAGCAAGTGACCTACACAAATACTTCATCAAAATAAGATCTGCAAAGAGTTAGGTGCTCAAGAAGGTGGTCTACATAACCAGTTATTAAATACTAAGTACAATCCCAGTGAAATTATAGTCCACCCTATCAATAATACACAAACGTATCAGATGATGGAAATGGCTGAGTTCAGCAAGACTATTAGATGTAAAGAAAATGGAGGTTGTATACAGTCTTGTATATGACTGTGGATAATATAAAATGAAGTAAGGCTCTTCCTTCAAAAGTTAAATAGATTTCAGTTGTATTTCTGGACTATTCCACTCCCAGGTGTTTACCCAAGAGAAATGAAAATGCCTCACAAGTATCTGTTGACCAAAGCTTAATTTATCTTCTTCTGGGACTAGAAATAGGACCCAGTATCCATAAGAGGTGAATGGACCAATGGTCTACAGAGAATTTAACAATTCAAGGGATTAAGATATTACTATGTACCATTACATAGCTGAATCTCAAGTTAATAAAACTAAGTGAGAAGATTCTTGGATTCTCCTCTCTAAAGTATGTATAACCTAATCTACAGTGAAATAAATCAAATCAGGAGTTGTCTATAGACAAAAGAAAAAAGTTGAGCTGGGAAGGAAACATGGGCAAGAAAGAGGCACCTTGGTCATGATTATTTCACAGGAGAATGGTTCATCAAAATGTATCAAATTATACACTTTTGACATATTACATGCCAATTATGCTGTTTGAAAACGATAATAATAGCTGTGATTATCAGGAATGTGCTAGCACTTCCATTTGCATTGTGTCATAAACAGGCACCTACCTATGAGGTAGACATGTTTCACTCTCCTTTTAAAGGGTACAAAAGAGGAAAATATCTCTTATAGACATACCTCCCTGCCTGCCTGTCTACCTGCCTGTCTGTCAAAATAGTTCTGTGATGACCGACTACAGTGGAATCCTAAGAAGGAGCAGAAACAATATGATTATAGACTGTATTCTCATGTCCCTTGCTGTCTGTAAGGACAGAAGCTGCCAATGTGGAAAGTGTGAATGCCTAGTGACAGAGATATGGCTTCAACTTTCCCTTCTTGTGTTTGAAAATTTGGACACCTGAACTCGTGGCGCTGTTTGGAGAGGTTGTAGACTTTTGGAGAAGTAGGGTCCAGCTTAGGAACTTGGAGGGACTTGAGGTTAATTATAGTATACTTCAGTTGTCTTATTGCTTCCTGATTCAAACACTCCTGCTGCAATGGATTGGCCCGCTCCTGCAGTCATGCCTTCCCTACCCTAATGGATGGAGTAGCCCATGAAACAGAGTCAAATGAATCTGCTCTTAACTTGTTTCCAGGATGGATTTTATCACAGTAGCACAGAGTCAAAGACGATTGTCATATAAGCACTATTCTATGAAAGGAGAGTATGAGAAGAAGGAAACAAGGAAAGCCTCACAGAGAAGCAGCAGTTGGCCTGGGTCTTATTGGTAGAATAAGGTTTGGCCAAGTAGGAGACTAGAGAGGTGGCTCAGTGGTTAAGAGCACTATTGCTCTTGCAAAGCCCCCAAGTTCCATTTCCAGCACAAAAATAGCAGCTCACAACCATCTGTAACTCCAGTTCCAAGGGTATGGAGTGCTTTCCTCTGGCCTCCGTGGATACTAAATAATAAGGTGAACATATATACATGTAGACAAAATTCCTATATTCATTAAATAAATAAACCTACATTTTAAAACATTAAGTAAGGACAGAGACACATGGAGCACATGGCATTTCTGAGGTTGATTTCAAGGTGGTTTGATGGTGGGCAGGCAAATACATAAATCTAAAAATGAGCAACTCTGTCAGCTTGGCTTCAGGGTAGTTAAGTGTGGGGCAATGCAAAGGCAAGGGAGAGTTAGAGGTGGCTCAGTGGTTAAGAGCATGTGTACTCGTCCATAACCTGAGCTCTATTCCCAGTACCCATATCTGGCACAAATGCCACAAAACTGCCTATAGACTCCAGGTCCAGGGATCTAACACCTCTGGCTTCTGCAGGTACCTGCACTCATGTGCCCATACCAGGACTCAGAAAGACAGGCAGGCACACACAGACACACAGACACACAGACACAAACATACACACACACACACACACACAGACACACAGACACACACACACACACACACACACAGGCACTGGCATGCAGGCACATACACAGAGGCATAATTAAAATAAAGTATTTAAATAATCAAAATAAAGTATTTAAAAACTAAAAGACATTAAAAAGCAGTGAGGTAATTAATTCTAAACTCAATGTTTATGCTTTGTTTCTTGTGTACAACTATACCCCCTGTGCCTGGACCTCATGGCTTATAGTAAGCTCTCAGACACTCTAAACAGGAACAGAAGTTTATGAAAAGTGACAAAATGTCTTTAATCTGAACATGGCAGGTTATTCCTCCAGTGTCATTGAGTGTTGGTACTGATATGAATGAGGACAATGGCAGTGACATCTGCTAAGAGTTGACTTTATCCATACATACATGGACATTGTCTCACACTACCTTCCAGCAGCCTTGGGCCACCAGTATTGCTTTCTCCCCAGTTGGAAAATGGGGGCTCTTACCAATTAGGTCATTTAGTTTCTAAGGTCACACTCCAGCACCTGGGAGCAGTAGGTTAAGAACCTGAGCCATCTGATCCTGTGTCACTTGCGGCAAAGCTGTCTAAACACTTGCCAAGCCAGGGTGTAGTACAAGGCCACCTATGCCTAACAGAAAGGAAGTATGTCTCTGATTACAGCCATAGCGAATCCTGCGAAAGATGACTGACTTGCAATTAGTTAGCAACCAAACAGCACCCCTTCAGTCTGCCACTCATTTTGAAAAGGCCAGATGAGGCAGATGAAAAAAGAAACTCCCAGTGACAAGGCTGCCACCTGGTCCAAGTAGAGCGACTGCCCTTAGCTGTGATACCTCGTGCTGTTTCCTCATCTGTGATGTTTGGAGGTGTGTGTGCTATGCTGTCTGGGAATACTCGCCAGCTTTTCTATAGCAGTGCTGGGATCTGAGCTCAAGTCCTCATGCTTTCCCAACAAGTTTGCTTTCCATCCTTAAAAGTAGGTCTTGTCTTGTCTTGTCTTGTCTTGTCTTGTCTTGTCTTAGTGGTAGTTGAGATGGATGGAGTGTAGTTTGAGTGAACCAAGATCTCCCTGTCCACACTCTTATCTATTTTCCATCAATGATGACCCATTGGCAAGATGGCTGGTCCAGCATAGAGGAACATCAATAATCCAGTAGAACACTCACACGATGACCCTGAACTCCTCGAGTCAATATTCTAAAAGGGGCTTCTGTAGTAAGGGAACCTATCTGGAATTTTTACAAAGCTCCAATAGCAAGTCATTCTCAAGCTCAAGATATGGGCCTAGCAAGCTTTACGATTAAAAGCTGAGTACCCAGAGATTAGCTAACGTGGAAATTACCATCCTCAGCTACAAATTCAACCCACAGACCAGAGAAAGCCTGCTCCTGAGCCACGCACTGGGTTCTCACCACATGGCTTCCCAGCAGCTGAAGCGGAAACTCTAAGAAGGAAACCATAGTTCCTACACCCCTGGAAAGCTAAATACATAGTTTAAAATCTGTACAAATAAAGCTAGAAACAATGAAACACAACAGAAAATAGCATCCTTGCATTTTTTTTGTAAAGACAATAAAATAAAATACAGCAATACAACTTATTTTGATTTTCAAATTTGAACCGATCTGAGGGTGTTTGCACATTTTCTCTAAAAACAAAGTATGCATTGAAGTGGCTCGGAGGCAGTTTCAAGTAAATAGCTTAAACTGTCAGTGACAAGAGTTAATAAAACCCAGTCAAACACAAAGTCCTGAATGTGCACAGAACCATGACAGCATTCCACAGTTTAGGGGTGTAACTACCAACTGCACAGTAATTAAAAGTAGTATTTGTGTCTGATGATCAAAAGAGCATTGTATACATATAGTCAAAAAAAAGCCTCGGGCTGGTTTTCAAAGGGGTCTATTCTAGATCCGAATAACCTATGAACAGACAGGGTAACCCCTGTGGAGGAGGAAGACATCGATCATCTAACCAGGCACGACAGCCAGGTCCTTCCTCACACGAGCAAACCAAGGGGTGAAGAATGAGTGATGGATTCAACTTGAGGGGAAGACTTTTCTGAGTCCACAGGGAGTTTCTGTTTCCTTGGAGGTTTTAGAGATACAGCGGGTACCAAACACACGCAGGCGATGCTCTCCTGAAGCTCACACTAGACTGACTGCAACTAAATATGGTGCTGGCGGCTGTGGCTTTGTGGGTTTATGTAAATGGTAAAACTGAGTGAGCCTGAGAGGCTGAAAGACACACACACACACACACACACACACACACGAAACACACACACACAAACACCCACACACACACAAAAAAACACCACAACACACACAACAAAAACACACACACAAACACACACACACACACAAAACACACACACACACACACACACATACACACACACACACACACACGCACACACACACAGAGGGGGAGGTAGAGAAGGGAAGGAAAGAAGAAGGAAGAAGGAGAGAAACCACATGGGGGACATACTGTAGAAATAAGGTCCAATTTCTCCTGCCAGGAGCCACACGCATCTGACTTTCTAATGCCCATCAGACATGTATCTGGGAAGTTGCATCACTACCACCCTTTGCTACCACCTTGCCTGATTGGACAGGGTTCCTTCTCCCTTTGGACTCTCACTCAGGTGTGCAAAGTTCAGGGCAATCCCCAGTGTGGGCTACCTCCCCTCGCATGGTACACGTATTGTGGACTGAAAGAGTCAGTTATCACCTCCACATGACATGGAGACGTCAGTGACACAGGGAGGGGAGGCCACAGTCAGCAGTCAACATTTGTGACTTTAAAGCACAAATAAGTTTAAAGCACTGGACAAGTTTTTATAAAGAATTCTGAATCATACAGGCAAGGCTATTTTAAATGCCAGTGTTCAGAATACGGCATTAGTCGACTTCTTAGCCTGGTTATAACTTACATAAAAATCTGGAGCTACTGTGAGGTTGGGACCAGTTAGTTATTCCATCTCAAACATAAAATGAGACGATGAGCCACAGGGAGGAAAGAAGTAGACAACGGGTGCAGACTCTACTCATTTTAAGTGTATTCTGACAGAGACAATCTTAAAGAAAGCTAAACTGTAGGGCTGAGAGGGGACCGGACCATGGCTCAAGGCAGGTGAAACACAATGGTATCAAGGCTTCCTCCATAGTTGGGAAAGACTGTGCCAAATCTATGAAACATGGAATCCTTGGGAGAACAGAAAAAGTAAAAAGTTCACATTAAAAAAGAAATTATATTCTGCTGGGGGTGGTGGTGAGTCTGATCTCAGCCCCTGGGAAGCAAAGGCTGGAAGATCAGAGGTCAAAGGGCATCTTCAGCTACTATAGAACAAACCTAAGCCCAAGCCTGGGCCACAAGAGTCCTTGTCTTAAAGGAGCAGGGTAAAATAAGACCGAAAACATTTGCATAGTAATAAAACATTATTCACATCTTAAAATGCTCTGAATAAAGGTAAGTACTACAGATTGTAGTACAGAACTAAAGTCTAAGAATATTGTAGACGTTTCAAAAACTAAATTAATTCCTATCACTGCGTTCAATAGCTCTTTTATGGAGCTGGATGGAAGGATAATGGTTGTGCTTACTGCGAAAGCCCGAATCTCAGACACACAAAAAACTTATGCTGGGCCTAGAGGAATGGCTCAGAGGTTGAGTCTCTGCTACTCTTCCAGGGACCCAGGTTCTATTCTTAGCACCCATGTTGTGTGGCATTAACACCTGCAATTCCAGTTCCAGGGGATCTAACACCTTTGACCTGAGGATCCTTATGTCCTTGTACTCACACTAATCTCTCTCTCTCTCTCTCTCTCTCTCTCTCTCTCTCTCTCTCTCTCTCTCTCTCTGTATGTCTATATCTCTCCATCTCTCTTTTCCTCTCTGTCTCCTCTCTCCCTCCCTCTCTGTCTCTCTATCTCTGTCTCTCTGTCTCTCTCTGTCTCTCTCTCTCTCTCTCTCACACACACACACACACACACACACACACACACACACACACACACACACACTTGTTTTAATTAAAAATAAATCTTAAAGTTAAGCAGAGGCAACTTTCATCCAGAGAGCTCAAGGAGCCTCACACATATCTCATTTCACCCTCACAAATTGGTGGTGGTGGTGGTGGGGTGTTTTTAAAGTTAAAACATTTCTGGAAGATTACAAAGGGTTGCTTATGATGCTATTTGAACCCAGTCCTCTCCCTGGACATAATGGTTTTTTTTTTTTTAACTTCTATTTTTAGTAGGGAACAAACTCAGGAATTTTAGACTGTACTGTATGTAGGATGAGGTGAGACTTCCTCCGCAGTGGAGACAGGGCTGGGCACAAGTGTTCATTCATCTACTGCCTCCTGTCCTATCAGCGTTGTCAATTCTAGCTCCAAAAGAAGGTCACTGACTTGCCAAGTGTCAGCCAGTGTCACCTCATGAGTCAATCAGGTTGAAAGCAGAGAACAGGATGTGGGAGGTGTTTAGTTAACAGGGCCAGGAGGGAGGCAAAGAAACTCCAGTAATTGTGCCACACATTTTCTGTAAAACTAATTAATGAGATGCTCTTGAAACAAAATGGGGAGTTAGAAACACAATATGGGCAAGATCAGCAACAGGAACATGTCATAATTCTAATTTTTCCACAGAAAACTTATAGTCAATGTAAAAGAAGGAAAGAAAGAGAGAAAGAAAGAAGGAAACAAAGAAACAAAGAGAGAAACAAAGAGAGAAAGAAAGAAACAAACAAACTGCAAGCTACTGGGCAACAGCAGGGTGGGTATATGATTATTAGCTGAGAGCAGAGAGGCCCATCCTCCTTCTGACACTGAGGCCTGGCAGCAAAATCACTCTCTCCCTCATTCCCAGCCAGAGTCCATCCCTATTCCCAGCCAGAGTCCGTCCCTACCTTCCCGGAAAACCCATCATTCTCCTTTCTGACTCTACCCAGCACGGATCAAGTCCTTTTGTATGCAAAAACCTTTGGGAGGAACCTGGAAAGTACGAACACCACATAATCTACTTTAGTCCTCAAATCTGGACAGAAGCTGAGGGGAAGCACTGAGATTTGGGAAGGTCTTTCAAAGGGAGTTGGATGGGGAGCTCTTAGAAAACTCAGTGCTGCAGAGGCAGCATTCAGATGTAAATTTCACTTAAAATCAGTGGCCCTGGGGCTAGAAAGTTGGCTAGGCCTCAGCACTGGCTGCTTTCCCCCAGGGACTTAGGTTGGATTGTGAGCACACAGTAAGGAACCCACAACCATCTAGCTGCAGGTTCTGGGACTCTAGCAGCCTCTTAGGGCTTCCACGGGCATGGGGCTTCCACAGGCATGAAGCATAAAATGGTGTACAGACATACATGCAAGCAAAACACCCATGTACAAAAAATAAAAATTAAACTCACTGAAAATCAGGCCTCTCCTGTTTTTCTCTCCCTTTCTTTTTTTTTTTTTCCTGACACCAGAGGGCCCAAAAAGTCATGATTCCTACAGTAACAACGTGCACAGTCTTCAGAGGATACGATTTCCCTCACAGGAGAATTTTATCCCAGGAGGTTCCAAAAGACACCTCGTTCTATCAAAACAGCCTTTAAAGGTGTATTGGAACTGACACTTTCATGATGAGATGAGGAGCCTTCTCAAGGACCACATGGTCAGATCCCATCAGGAAGGAGCAACAGGTCCCTGCTCTCTACAAACATCCTCTACCGAACCTCCAAGTCTAGCAATGGCTGCCCTTGCCTTTCCAGGGTCTCCCACTGCTGTGGGGACAAAGTCATTTATCATTAAGTTGCTTTATAATGCTCTGCATTAGCTGCTTACAGACCACCTTGGAGAGTGTGGCATCGTCTGACACCACAGGCACCAGCTTTGCTCAGTCTCTCGAAAGGAGTGTTGTACAACTTCACACACTTAGAGTCCATAGGTGATCTCTTCTGCTTCGTAACTCTTCCCCTCCTCTCTCATATATTCCCATACATCTTGTTGCCTTTTGCCATTTACCACAGTTTTATTGGCCCCTCAGCAATTTGGATGATGGTGGGGGGACTAAATTAGTGACCATCTCCTGACTTACCAGAGATCCCCAGGATAACAAGAACTTCAGGTGGTTTTCCTCACCTTTAGATGCTCAATATACAGACAATGTTCATAGGATGATGATTTGTGGAGTGAATGAATGAAGAACAGAATGAATGCATGCTTGTTTCTTGTTCCTCTCCTTGACCCCATCAGTAATTTTGCAGGTGCACTTTCGTCAACCTATTGTGTGGAAGGACCAGGCCAAGGACCAACTCAGTGGTCCTGTCTATTCCTCAGGCTCTCATGCATCCTCTGCTCTCCTCATTTGCCCAACACCCCAGGTTCTCCACGTGTTGCTCCTGGGTTCTACATTTCTTTGGCAGCTCTATTCTCTGCCCTGTGCCCTGCTGGTGGGTACTAGAGTTCGGGGGCTCATGTCCTCTCCTGCAACATTCTCCACAACAAACTTCCTAGACTGAAACCCTAATTATGTTGCTGGGCCAAAACATGTTGCTGGAGTTCAACATGGGTCTAGAGTCAATGGCTTTCCCTGTCCTATCCTCAAGGTCTCCACTTTCTAATTTTGCCTCTCTTCTCATCAATGTTGCCCAATAGCAGTGGTTTTCAACCTTCCTGATGCTGGTGCTTTAATGTTTCTCATGTTGTGGTGATTCCCTGACCATAAAATTATTTTTGTAGCTACTTCATAATTATAAATTTGCTACTACTATAAATTTTAATGTAAATATCTGATATGTAGGATATCTGTTATGTGACATGTGTAAAGGGAACCCCAAAGAAGTTGTGGCCCACAGGTTGAGAGCCACCACCCTATGCAAAGTATAGTCATCGATCTGTTCCTTCTTGCCAGTGGGACTTGGACCACATGGTTTCTTTGGCTTAAAATTCTCTTCTTATATTTCTTTGCTAGACTGAAGTCTGCCTACTCTTCCCATGACAAGTGAACATGGGGAAGCCTCTCTGACTCTGCACATGGGTCCCCATCGCCACTAGCTCTATGCTCTGCCCACAAGTCTTCCAATCTTGGCTCTATGAGACTTGCCTGTCAAATAAGCTGCAACTACACGCTCATTTGTGTGATTTCTTGATTAACATTTATGTCCTCTGTTACCACTGAGTCCCACAGCCTGACATCCAAATTTGCTATTTGTATCCTCAGTAAAAGAACGTTGCCCTCATCCTGTTGACAGTCAGTGAGGATTTGTTTGACACGTTGACTCTTCAGTGGTATGAGAATCAGTAGAGAACAGTCAGCAGAGGACAGACTAATCATGAAGAGCAGCCCTCCGCCATTTGTGAACAGGGAGGCACAGTATCCTGAAAGCATTCTCATAAAAACAGGTGGAAGGCAGAATTTAGCTTACAGGCATAGCTGGCCCAATCTTAGAAAACCTTCTATAGCCTCTGCTATAGTCAACATCATTCTCTGTGGAAATACCCACCAGAGCAGGCCCTCTCCCCTTTCGTTTGTCATATAGCATGGTTCCATTCATTTTATACCCCCTTTCAAAAAATCAACTCTTAATGTCTTATTTACTCTGGAATCAATACTTTTATTGGCCAAATAATTTTGATCACCTCCTTACCAATTCTATCCCTATAAAACCAGTGGTTCACAGGCACCAGCTCCTAGAGGAGTCTATCTAAATATCCCTTACCTGCTAAAGAAAAATAAATGTGCAGCGGAGAAGCGAAGCCACAGGTCGGTGAACATTCCACACCCACTGCATCTGGCACAATGCGAGCATCTGTGTAATACCCTCTTGATCTCTCGTCCCACCACCTTGCTCTGACCTACACCCAGAACACATACTTCCTCGCTACCCATCTCCTCATGCTACATGTCTTAGCCTAGGCTGTGGTGGCAAAACCCTCTGTGTTCTTCAACATTAGGCCCTCTGGGAACATAAGCATGACCTTCTCCTTGTGAAGCTGAACTGTGACTCCTTTGTACGTTCCAAAAATGAGGGTCTTCATGGCCGGAGAAATAAAACCCACCCACCTAGTCTTTCCTCCACGTCCAAGACTATGTTTTAAAGGCAACCAGCTCAGGAGTGGGACCTCCTCCTTTACATGTAAATTTATTCATTTCCTCAACTGTGACCCTGGCTCAGGTGTTTGTGCTCTAACTCCATCTATACCATTCTGGAAAATACTGCAGTGTTCTGCAAGAGTTCTAGTCTATGAAAGAAGGGCATAGAGAAACAAGGGAGATTGGGAGCAGTCCCTCAAAATGGCCTGGAGCTTTGTAAGCAGAGTACAGAAGATAGCAATCAGTAACCCCTAAATCAGCAGCAGCTCGCCAAACATCTGCCTGCCTTCCTAGAGGGCCTTACACCCAACACTTGCTCAGTTCGGACACCAAGAAGAGCTTGCAGTGTGCATATGGTTTGCAGAATTTGATCTTGTATTCGGCCTCCCCAGGACTGCTTCATGATCATAAACGGAACACCCCAGGGCCGCTTACTCTGCCCTTAAAGCTCCTGCAGCCCAGGCCTGACTGGGCCCATAGGAGGTGCGGGTATTTTATGGACACACAGCCAGCTAAGACTTCCTCTTTATGATCAAGCTTCTCCCTGGCTGCTCCCCACACTAGCAAGTCATGCTGCAAACATGACTTTCTTATTGATCAAGACCACTGTAAGGTAGGCCATGCAAGAGGGTCCAGCAGGTCCATTTATCAGATGAGGAAACCGAGGTTTGTAGTTAAAGGGTATGTTCCATGTTTAAGGATAGAGCAAGGAATCTAAGGTAGGCAGTACAATTCCACATTTTGAATATGGAAATGTATATGGTATGTGGGAGAGAGGGTAAAGGGAGGGAGGAGAGAAATGAAAGAATACATAGAGACAGCAATTATAAAGTTATTCTCCAAGGCTAAGAAATAAGAGAGTGGGCTGAAAAGATCACCGAGGAAGGAGCCCTTCAAGGAAAACAGTGGTCAACACAACATAAAGCCTCACTTAACAGCACAACAAAAATTGGCGTGTGCCTGTAACATGTTAGCATATGAGGGAAGGTAAAGAGCAAACTGTATGTGACTTGTAGCATAAAGGAGCACTCCAGGCTGTATTTGTTTCTGTCTTAAAAAGTTGAAGAATGTTCTGTGACCGGGGATTGTACTGTATGGAATTAGTAAACCTGAGAATTACATAGTCAATGTGGGGCTTCAGGAGCCGCTGGCCAGGAAACGGAGGCAGCTGGGTTGGCGACCGGTCACCTGCGCTTTGCATGCTCCTGATCAGTCTCATTTACAGACCTTCAGGGAAGGCCCAAGAATTCAGTAAGTGATAGTCTGTATTAATTTTATTATACTTAGCAAAGCACAGTTAGGTTAAAAAAAATAATTAGAATGTTTCCATGTAAGTAAAAGAAACTTTCTGACTCACCTGCAGCCGCTCTCAAGGAGAAACTGGTGACTTAGTCCACAAGGGAGCCGATATATACAAAGCTGTTCTTTATCTTAACAACTGGTATGTATAGCTAATACGCAAAGCAAACCTGATGTTTCTGTGGAGTTTGTAAAGTCAGTGGTGCCTTTGTCTTATGACTGATGCAGCTTCAGCAGGTGGAGGTGGATGCCCTTTAAGGAGAAAGGGATGGGTTCTTCCCATGTCAATGGTGGGACGGAAGTCTCATTAACTTGGGCCCGACTTGGAGACAAAGCCCCAGAACTTCCCCAAGGTCACACTTGAGGTCCTAGCAGAGGCAGGGCGTGCCACAAATTCGTGTTTGACTTCACAGCTGCAGGAACAGTAGTACAGCTGTGACCTTTGCAAGATCCACAGAAGGTTTTGGCCTCTGGTCTTATCTCAAGGGGACTATATGGTAAAAGTAGGGTAAACGGTTCTAGAACAGACAGAAAGGCCATGAAGTCAGCACTCCTTACAACGGAGCATTCAAGGTGACATGCTTCTAGAAGGTAAGATAAAGATGGGCAGCTAACTACAAACAAAAATATTAAAACCATAAATTACAAAGAGATGGCAGTCAGGGTTGGGTAGCATTAGATTAAAACACAGAGAAAGAAAGTGAGGACGAAGCAAGGCAAATCCAGAACAGAAGAATCAAAGCACATACAGTCTAGATGGGAGGGAGCAATTTAGCTGTGCATTACTGTGTAAGAAACATACTGTTGAAATTCTACGAGAAATAACTTTGCAAACTCGCAGAACACAGACCATTTGTCTCCCTTGTCTGGCTGGTTCTATATTGTAGGCCCTAGGGCTTAACCAGAGGCTGTAATTAAATGTATTTTGAATCTCTACTTGTAGGAAAAAAATAATGCTTTAAAAGGTTAAATATTAACAAGCTCAGGCATGATCATTCATATTTAACATGAGTCCCAGAATCAAGACAATAGCTTCTGGGCTTATAACAAAAGTTTAATTTCTGAACTGGGAACATTTTGATAGTCCAACATCTATTTTTTTTTTTTTGAAAATTTAATTCCGATCTTTATTATGCTCCCCCGGAATTTTCTGTGTGTATTATCCTGTTTGTTGTTAATCATCAAGACAACTTTGATGACCTCAAGGTAAAGGGTCTGTTATGTGGGGAGGAAGACTGAAAACCGTGGCCAGGCATCTGAGAATTCACCTTTCGCAAATCCTACTGTTTTGAGAACCTGAAGAGCCAAGAGTTTTTTGAGGATGAAAATGTCCTTGTTACTGAAATGCAATTCAAAGTAACTGACTGAAAAACCTTTTAATGGGTCTAGAAGATTGCTCAGCAGGTCTGAGTAGTTATTATAAAAACATGAGATACTGAGTTCAAATCCCTACCACATATGTAAAGAGTTAGGCATAGCAGCCGTATCCCCAACTCCCCTGACTTCCTATTCTTCTTAATAATGTATGTGTAAGGGAGGAAGACAGGAGGTAAGAAAGCAAGCAGTGTCTCCCGGTGGAAGCAGAGTATGTAGCATGGCTCACTTGAGATAGGGCATCTTCTAAAGCTTTATTAGTGATTCCAGAGCCTAGGTGGGAGGATGGCTCAGTCTGTGATGTGCTTGCTGTACAAGCACAAGGGTCTGGTTTGATCTCCAGTACCCCACAGAAAGCACAGTGGTATGCCTTTGTGATCTCAGTACCAGGAAAGCAGAGACAAGAGGATCCTTGTGGTAAGGTTAGTCAGCCTAGCCTATTCAATGAGCTCCAGGCCAGTAAGAGATCATGTCTCCATAAAAAAGATGGATGGTGTTCCTGAGGAACAATACGCCAGGGTGTGCTTTCTTCTCCATGCACACATATGTACCCATATGGACAAGAGTACATGTATGGGTGTACACACACACACACACACACACACACACACACACACACTCTCTCTCTCTCTCTCTCTCTCTCTCTCTCTCTCTCTCTCTCTCTCTCTCTCTCTCTCTCTTCCATAAAGAGCCAAAGAACTTCAGCATTAGAAAGAGCTGATCTCACTGTGGCTGGGGCATTTCTCAAGTTATTAAGCAATCATTTTCCAGAGAGCAAGCTATGTTGGCTGTGTGTCCTGGATCTACTAGAGAACTAACACAGTGAAGTAAAAAAGAAAGAAAGAAACTTGTGTATGCCGGCACTCCAGTGACAAGGAAACACCCTATTAGATCATAGTCAGACATCCATAGAAAGACCCGTGATATCAGAGAACAGAATTCCAAGCCAGATGCTGTCCAGAATAAAAAAAAAAGTGATTTTATGTTATATTCAACTAAATATATATTTTGAATGGATTTCCAAAGTACGATTTATTTTTAATGGACTCTTTCCTGTAAGGAATAGAAGCTTTTTACAGCAGAGGAGCAGGTAGATTTCCCAGGCAGTGAAGATACCCTGGAGGATATGGATAAACTCACTAGATGTGCCTCTCAGTCCACAGAGGGTACAATGCCTGGTGACCATGATTGAAGCACCTACTTGAAGTTCGATGACAGACCCACGCATGCTCTTTTCTGTTCATTTGCATTTTGTTAAGTACAGCGTCTCCATTTAGGAGAAGTATGTGTGTAAGAGCTCTATAGAATTCACAAATTGTGTGAACAAGGGGATTCACTTGCCTTTTGCAGCTCTCTCAGATGCCCAGCAGTTTCTGTAGCTTAACATGTGAATTTTGGAGTTTCATATTATCCTCACGTCAGTCATCTACTCTAAAATTGAAAGGTTTAATCTATTTTTTAATCAACTTAGCATGCAATGGACTTATCCAAAACACCCTAAATAGCTGCTGGGAATTCTGCAGCCTCTGCTGATCAGTTCCACCCATTTTGCTGGTCGCTATAGCTTCCTCCCTCTCTTCTTGGTTTGCCTGGTACATCCCTGATGGAGGCTCACCATGGATCCTTACTTCTAAAGGTACTCAAGAAGCCCTCCAGGAAAGAGACCTGGTTGACTCTACTTCCTTCTCTTTTCAGTGTTGTTGAAAGAGTTCTAGAACCTACTTTGGGACAGCCCAGGGGGTGTGGGGTAGGCAGGGGGAATCTGCTATTTAATGAGGCCCCAGGTGATGCAAGGCCTTTGGGTCCCTGAACAGGCCTCTGGGAATCACTAAGATGGGACTGGCCTTTAAGCCGAGAGCACCTCAGCTTCTGATCAAACTGAATGAGGGATTTTATTGAGGGTTCAGAGTCCTTTCACAGTAGTCAGTCTATCTTCTCTTTATGAACAGGAGAGGCCCCAAGAAATGAGCACGTTTGCCTATGTTCATGGTACCCTTATCAAGATTATGTCAATTAATAAACTGAGAAGAAGAAGACAGCTCTAAGTTTTTAAAGCAACCCCAAAAAGCTACTAGGAAGCTGAAATGAACTTGACAATGACCTGAAGGTTGACTAGATACTATTGTAAGTAATAAAACTTTATATAATAAATAATAAACATACAACGTACACACACACATGTGCACACACACACACAATTCCCCAACCTAGGAAACTCTGAAATCTGAAGGAAACAATCCTTTTTCACTCTTGAAGCCATAGCATCATGAACATTTTTGCTGTCTTGGCTTCTGTGCTTGTAAGTAGACTGGGACTTTGTAGGCTCTTGGAATAACAGGAAGAACGCAAGCTTGTGGACGGGCACTAATCCCAGTATAATGGTCTCATTCTTTGCACTAGGAATAAGAAGGTACTTAACAAAATAAATTATCACCTTAGGTAAGTTATTTCTGGTTTAAAAATGGTTGAGAATTACCATGAGAACAGGAAAAAACTGGGATCCCTGGTGAATAAAAAAAGAACTACTTGATTGAATTATAGGCCATGCTGAAATTTTCTTAAAACGCTCTCAAGAGTCTGTGGGAAAAGACAGTAAACAGCATGCATAAAGCTCTGTGCAAAGCAAAAGGCTTTTAATGCCTTTGTGTGAAGTGAGCCATCATCCAACATCCATTATACAACAGACCAGAGATCTCTTGTCGTTGTCTGACTCTCCAGTGTCTCCTCGACACTAAGCGCACTGACAAAGGCTCATGCATTCCTGGTGGGTCAGACATCTTCAACAGGCTGGGTAAGCGCTATGAAAGTGTGACATGTGTAGGTTGGCAAGGAACCTGGCCTGAGAGCATGAGTAAGATGTGTGACTAACAAGTCAAGGGCTGCCTCCACACTCATGGCTGAATGGAAGGCGCTTGGCACCTCTGGCGAGGGTGTCTCTTCACTGCTCCCCCCTAAAGGGGGGTGTTTAAAAAAGAAAAAGATAGGAAATGGCTGCTGAGCATGATATGTGACAGTGACCGTGGGTCAAAATGAAGAGAAATAAACTAACAAGAAAATTGTTTCTGTATGGGCAGGTGTAAGATTGCAGCTTAGGGGTGATGATAATAATTAACTGTGTTCAGAGATTAAATGTAAGTCACTGGAAACTGTGAATGTACATGTGGGTATGCAGGTGTGTTGTTAAGTGTGTAAATGTCCGTGAGTGTGCAGGTACATGTATATATGTAGGTACACATGCCTGTGTGTGTGTGTGTGTGTGTGTGTGTGTGTGTGTGCAGATGCCAGAGATTAACCTTGGGTTTTGTTCCTCAGGGGTCATCCACCTTGGTCTTTGAGACAGAGTCTGACACTAGCCTAGAGTTCACTAACAGGGCTAGGCTGGCTGGCCAGGAAACCCTAGGGATATGTCTGTCTGACCTTCCGTATTACATGCTCCACGCCCAGCTTTTCAGAAGGTCACAGGCCCTCATGCCTGCAATCACTCTACTAAGTAAGTAGTCTCCCTGCCTGGATCGTTATAAATTTATTATAAACAATAAAATAGAATTCCAGATGACTCTCCTTGTACTCAACACTGTGCTAAATCCTTCAGGATCTGTGCTATTCAATCCAAAGGTCACAGGGTAAATAAAACTACTTATGACTGAAACCAAGTCATAAGAAGGAGCTGACTTTTATATCTCATGTGGACCTGTATTGAAACAAATATTCAACTTAGTTGCTGGAAAAAATTGTTTAAGATCCTCCCCCATGCGTGTGTGCACTTAAATGCATGTGTGTGTTCAGGTGATGTGGACTTTAGATGTGTGCATGTGACCATACACATGCAGGCTCAGAAGAAAACCTCAACACTTCTCACTTTCTAAGCTTTTTCAAACAGGGCTTCCTGCTGTTGTCTGCCAGACTATCTGGTTCATGTGTTTCTCAGGGTTCTCCCATCCCCACCTCCTATCTCCTGATAAAAACACTGGGAAGAGAGATGCATGATACTTTGTCTGGCTTCTCATAGGTTCTGTGGATTCTGACTCTGGTTCTGTACCTTTGCATGACAAACACTGCCCGCTAAACCCTCTCCCCAGTCCAGTTACTGGAAATCTTCTTTACAGGAGTAAAACAACTTTGGCAAATGAATGTACTCTTTTGAGTGAAATTTTTATGAGATCCAAACCCAGGTCAAGTCATTCTGATGAAACTTAGTCTCCAAACTACAATATGTAGGAGACATGAAATATAAACCCAAATTTGAGGACAGCATGAGGCTCTTTACAAAGATGATGTGGTGGAAAAAGTTGAAAGGTCTGCAGATCATTTTTATGTAACATATTGAAATAATCACATTCTAGATATACTGAGTAGTGTAAAACATACTGAAATTAATTTTGTCTGTTTCTTTTTGTTCTTTCATGTGAGGACTCAAGGCTCTGAAGTCAGAGAGTGGCTCTCACTTGATGGGTGATACTGCCTAGGTGGACCCTCCATTCACCTCTCGAGACTCTCCAGAGCAGGCTTTACTGCCCATAGCTTACAGAGGAGGATACCATGGTGTAAGGAGAAACAGCTATGGGCACTCGGTGTGTTACTGGGCTCAGGCTAGCACTGATTTCAAGAGCAGCTCTGACTGTGGCCGCATCTCAAGGCCTAATGGTAAATACATCACTTAGCATGGGAATTTGGCATTCAGGTTATTACTTTCTAAAACAGTTAACTACACATGCTATGAGGCTGTAATCATAAGGTCTTGTGCACCCCAGAAACTCAATCTTTTGAGCTTAGTCTGTCTGCCATCAATATCAGCAAGCATTTAACAATACAAGAAGATCATTACTGCAACTTGCACCAGATGAAGGATTCGAATTAAATTCCATCAAACCACACTGAGGTGACACGCTTTGACAAGCTCCTTACATCCAACCCCCCCACCTCCTGGGAGCTTGTGTTTTATTTTATTTTATTTTTTAAGTTTGCTCCCCCATCCATTCTTTCCATCAGGGCAAAAAGAGAAGGCCCCGTGAAATGCTGAATGGGGTAAAAAAAAAGTGCGCCAAGTTAATAGGTGACATAGATGGACTCTCAGAATCTGTGAGAACACAAAACCAGGAGGGCACACTTCCCGCCCTGTACAATCTCCCTTTTGTTGAGGAGCCAAGCCCCCGTCTTGAAACGTGTGGGCAATACATCAGCAGGCATTATTTTAAATCAACCGGTTTTATAAAATAAGCCAAGAGTTGAAAGAGGCA
The DNA here is from genome assembly GCF_011064425.1 of Rattus rattus. Taxonomy (NCBI): domain Eukaryota; kingdom Metazoa; phylum Chordata; class Mammalia; order Rodentia; family Muridae; genus Rattus; species Rattus rattus. The sequence goes on from NC_046159.1 coordinate 49,109,521, forward strand.
GGACTAATTACCAACATTCCTTGATGAATTACTTAGCGGCGTGTGCTAAGTCAATGTACGCCTGTGTCTTGATCCCCAATTTTAGCCTGTACTTATTTCCCAGGAGGTAAAAGGAACATGTGGCTAATTAAGGCGCCAATCTCCACAGCCAGAAGTACTCAAAGGTAAGATTTCTTTGGAGGGGAAAAAAAAAAGACAAAAGAAACGGTTCTTTGCCTGGTACTTATTAATCTAATTTTTACTAGTTCACTAGAAAAACAGAGTTGATCTTGTCACCTTTAGGCGATGTGAAAAATGCTACATATTTGTAAGTTAGCCAATAAGAACTTGTTAAGCCTTTCCTAACTGGCAGGAATGTCTCTGGTTTGTCACTTCTAATTAAGTCTCAACAAAATTTCCAGCCTCTAAATTTTAATTATATAAAAACCAGGGCCAACAGGGGAGATTACAGCAAAGTTATGTATGCCACGGTAAGGGACAGAGCAATCTGAATTGTGCCTTTTATTTTAGGCTTCTATACAACACTAAAATTATTTGCAACTGGATGATTAGATTCCTTTTGCTCATTTTTTAATTGCAGGGTCTCTGAACCTTTTTATTTTGCTTCTAGGCAAACTTCAAGAACTGTGTGATGAACGTGAGTCTAATAGACCTACCCATCAAAAGCAGTGTGCTCCTCAGAGAGTAGTAGGTGACTAGGAATTCACCAAACTCTTAGGTACGATGTTAAAGACACCCACTTCAATGACATAAAGACTACAGGAACCCAGTCTCCTAGGTCTGGTGTCTCATGTATGTGTGTACATGCATGTGGAGGCTAGAGGTTGACATGAGCTGTCTTCCCTGTCAATCTCCACCTTATATTTTGAAACAGGGTCTCCTGGACCCGGGAATCACCAGTTCAGCTGGGCTGCCTGGTGCTGTCCTCTTATCTCTGCTTCCCCAGAGCTGAGATTGCAGGCCCAGGAGTGATGAATCAAGTTCAGGTTCTAAGGTTTGCAAGGCAAGCACTTCAGCAACTGAGCCATTACTCCAACCCCCTAAAACACAAATCTAAAGAAAAATAGCAGCAGGGTCGTGGACTACTATTATATCCAACCGTAGCAACGTCCCCAAGATCTCCAGGAGGAACAATCTGTCTTTGATTCATCTGGACCGTCTTCTGGTATGATCAATTAAAAAAACTTAAATCCATGTATATGAATGAAATGTACATACGTTCACTGTACATATGCCTGCCTGCATGCCAGAAGAGAGCATCAGATCCTGTGATAGAGTGTTGTGACCCATCATGTGGTTGCTGGGAATTGAACTCAGGATTTCTGGAAGAGCAGCCAGTGCTCTTACCACTGAGCCATTGCCCCAGTGGCCTCTGCCCTCCAGGTGTTATCAATTTTAAAAACAGTGATTAAAGCAGCTCTCTCTAGAACATCCATGTTAACTGCATCCTGGTTTATGTGCTTTCTATACATCTTCTCATATACTTACGGTACTATAAACAAGATCTGACAGGCTGGGAAGTGCATGAGGGATGCTACAGTTTTCAAGTTAGGCTGAAAAAAAAAAAAAAAAAAAGAAAAGAAAAGAAAAAAAAAAGAAAAGAAAGAAAAGCAATAAAAAGAGACACATTCGGGACGAGAGCCAATCTCCTAGTACTGATTGCAGCTATAACCTTGAGCAAAGTTGCCGTACCAATTTACATATTTTAACACAAATTCCAACCATTTATTTTAGTAGGATGAAGTTAAATTTAGATTTTGCTTACATGTGTCCGAATCTCCCCGTTCTTAAGCACACTCACGTTCATGAGTAGTCTCTCCAGCTAATCCTTTCTCTAACTGAGATGAAGCAGGGCCACATTTATGAAGGGGACTGTGACCTCCTTGTGCAATAATAAAGTCATTATTACAGCCAACGTCCACTTAAAAGCAAATAGAAAAACAAGCAGATCTGAAACTCTGAACGCCAGAAGTTCTGATACTGAAGGGAGGAGAGAAGGGAAGCAACAGCAGCAGCAACAACAGAAACAGGACCCTGGGGGAAATTCCTATGAGGAGTGAATAAAAACCCTTTAGAACCACACTGGTGTCGCTGAATATAGAGGGACAAGGCACCTGAACTGGGGTAGGCTGAGCCATTGAGACCCTTCTATAAAGATCCTGGCTTTAGATTCTCAGATGTTGCTGTAGGAACCCCCAGTGCTGCTTTTTCACTCATAATGGCAACTCAGTCACTAAACGGAAAAGTACCACAATGGTCGGTGTGGTGAGGCAGAATTCTTACACAGGAAGAACACGGTCAGTTCCTAGGTCTCATGTGTCTCGGAGACTGGAGGAGGAAATTTAATTATTCGACGGAGAAGGCCCTGACTAATCCCCAGTGAACATCAGGTAGCTTTCTGTTGAGCCCAAGAGATTCCACTGATATTTCTTTCTGGCTTCCCACATTATTTAAAAGCATTGTTTCTGGTGGTCACTGAGACATGCTGGGACTTGGAGTGGGGGTGTAGTAGAGAGTATAGAGTGTGGGCCTAACAATATGACTAGAGCAGAAGAAATCTCCATATGCCTGTCTGCCTACCTGAGCTAATCCTATATATCCACAGGGCTGTCAAGAGAACGATGAGCTAAAATTTTCCAATTTTTCAACCTGTTATCAGATATGGCTACAATCAGTTCCAGAAGCCAGTGAAGCAAGCCGTCTTGTCTTCCCTCCATGTCATCAAAGCAATTCCTACCAACGTCATAAGCCATAGCCAGGAGGTCTGTAATGGACGTGCGCTATAGGCTCATATGTAGCCATATCACTTGAGGGGTTGAACATGACAATCTTCTGTAGAAGCTCATCAGATTACTCGATCTAAGAAAGATGCCTGTCCATGTATCTGTTAAATAGGGGTTGCTAACAGCAGCCTCACAGAATAGGGATGGGAGCAGCATCCTGTATCTGTGGTATGCACTACCATGGTCCCCATGCGAAACGTGAGCATGATTGTAATGAGGGTTCTATGGCAGACAAGACCCAGCCAGAGTGCAGAAGCCACATCTATGGGAACACTAGCCAATGTTCTTGAAGCATAGCGGGCAGGGAGGGGGAGATGCTGAGGACTCAGCAGCAATGTTGTTCAACCTCTCCTCATTAGTGAGCCTCTGAGACCTTTTAGGTGTTCGCTGACTGTGTCCCTCCTTCTGCTTCGCTTTCCCAAAAGTTTAACAGACATGCCAACCCTGCTTTCCTAGCTGTACACTGAAAATGTGGAGATCAACGAACAACTGTGGCATCCATGGTGTGTGTGTGTGTGTGTGTGTGTGTGTGTGTGTGTGTGTGTGTGTGTGTGTGTAGTGTCATCCAGTCATCAAGTCTAAGGATCTCCCTGTCTCTGACCTCCCATGTCAGAGAGTCACTGTCATATATATTCGTTCCAAACTTTGTATGTGTCTTCTTTGATTTTAAACTTAGATCCACACGCTTGCACCTCAAGCACTCTCATCCCCTGAACCATCTTCCAACCCTGGACATTTTTCTTTCTAAGAAACAATTTTGTTTCCCTTAATGGTATGGTGCTTCCATTTTTGAGGATGCATGATCTACAGGCCTTATCACATTAAAGAGAAATCACATTGTAGAGTTTACTAAACTCCTCCCTGGTACTGGCCCTCACCTGGAGACCCATCCCTTAATATTTTTTTTTACAATATTGCCCTTACCCCAACTAGTAGGGAATTGTCATAGATGGAAGCAGACTGCATCTTCCTTTGACACAATAGCATGAGAAACAGCCAACTGTCATGTCCTTTCACACCAGACACCTGCAGGGACTCCAGGTGGCTCATGGAGACAAACTAAAGACCCTCTACTCTCAGGTAAGCTGCTGTGTGGTTAACACAGCCACTAGGCAGAGCTAGCTGCCCCCTGCCAGCCCCAATCTGAAGAAAGCAGAGAGAAACCCAAGATTCCAATCAAAGCCCTTGGCCCTATAAAGCCCCAGATCACAAAAGGAAGAGAGAGAGAGAGAGAGAGAGAGAGAGAGAGAGAGAGAGAGAGAGAGAGAGAGAGAGAGAAAAGAAGAAAAAGAAGAAAAGGAGAATCCCATCCCATTTTTTTTTGCTGACGTCACCAGGTAAAAATGCAACTAGAGGCTGGATATTTTGTTGTGGATAATAATGTAATTACTATTGTTGTGTAATGATTACATAACAAATGTAAACAGGGAGGGCCCTGTCTAGCAAATACTGAATTGATAATTACAGTAGAGACAGAGAGTCCCCAGAGAAGAGTAGGGGACTGTGAAGTCTCAAAAGGAGAGACAACCAACGTAGAGGAAATACCCAGGGTCTGTCTACCTGCCCAGCACTGCCTATTGTATCTTGTTAAGCTGTGGCTCCTGTGGAAGGCAATGGTGGCATTGGAAAGGGAAAATGGCAGAAAGGCCACTGATCCTACAGGAAGCAAGAAACCTTTGAAACCATGGCTTCCTGGTGGATTTTACCTCCTGCTGTGGAAATCTGTTGGAAGACAACTGCAGTCTCCAATTTCCAAAAATCACTGACTGGGTCTTAAAAATCAGGAAAATCACCTTATAGGTAACAATGAAGAAGTCTAAGACTCTCTAGGGAAATAAAGTCCCTGCCCGGTGGGGAGTGGACGGGGTATTAGTGGAAAGAAACAGTCTCCTTCTCCCTCTAAATAATGATGTGGTCTTGAAAACATATAGCTTTATGCAAAATCACAAGGACTGAATCAATATTATGAAGCTCTCTGAAACCGAGGCTTACAGCCCATGTATCTCACACTGACTGGCAGTGTATGACTATGGTAGATAACTCAGATGTAGCAGGTCTTATCTTCCGGGGACAGCTACAGATCCAGACTCAGGAGACCAACAGAAGCTGACCTGAGAGAGGCCATGTCTTTCCTGCTTTGAACATCCACTAAGATGAGATTCAGCTTTCTCAATACAAGCTGAATAAATCGGGAACGAAAGTTAAACGTCGAGTTTGAGATAAAGCTAATAGGTTTCTGAACCATGCGCAATGCACTACTCTATCACCAGCACTCTCAAGAGTTACTGCTCAAATGTGCAGAACATTGACGAGAGAACCACCTCTCAATGCCCAGGTTAACAGTCTGCATCATGAAGGGCCCTGAAAACCACATGTCTGGGTTTGATGAACAGAAAACCATCTTTAATTGGTAAGAAATCTGCCCAACTCCAGAAATGATCTGGAAAAAACAGAAATATTTAAAATGAATTCTTTCAAACTCAGTAATACACTAAGTAATAATTCAAAAGGATTCTTTTTCATCTATCAACACTTTCTCCAAAACAGAGAAGGGAAAATTCAATGTACAGCAGAAAGAGCAGCTAGCTTTCAGATCTTTAAATTAAGGGAAAGAGTGGGACGAGGAACTTACAAGTTTCCCAACAGAGAACTGAATATCAATTATAAACTACTATTAGGTTGCACACTGCCTGGGTCTGTGAAGAAAAGAACAGGGAATTAAAGAATTTGACAGTCTCAGATCACAGTAGCAGCTGCTCCAATAATCAATAACAGATAGATGAACCAGTGACGGGAGAGGCTCAGTTAGTGTGTTAACACCAAGTCCATCCATCCGTGTGTGTGTGTGTGTGTGTGTGTGTGTGTGTGTGTGTGTGTGTGTGTGTGTGTGCGTCCATCCCCATTCTGACTGTGATGCTTCTGTAGATAAGAGACCCACCATGGCTAAAGGTCTGTCCCTGGTGACTCTGATTTTGTTTAGATCAAGTTCAGTCTCAGTTCTTACAGCTGCTGACAAATTCTACCCATAGAAGAAAGTGCCCTATGCCCCATAAACAGTTCTTAGCAAATTTTTAATTCACAATCTGAAACACAGAGTGTGCTCACAACTGTGAAAAAAGTATTATGCAGGCCTACTATCACTGTTCATGGTAAAGAAGACTCCCTGAGTTACCATCCCAGGCTGCTAAGCATGTTCTTAAGAAACCAAGTCAACGCCCCATTAATGTGCAAATAATAAGACTCAACACTCCATGCTATCCGATGTGAAAGTCAACGTAAGGATTAAATGCACAATTAATGAAATCAATATAGAATACAGAGGCTACACCTCATGAACTATGGCGTGGACTGGGGAAGAAATGATGGGAGTTTCCACTCTCTAATACAAATTCCAAGGAATCCAAAGTTTTCAGATGTCAACAATTTTTAAACATGCTTCATAGAGCTCCGTTGTTTAAGTAAGATGCTGCCAAAGACAGGGATTAACCTGAAAACGCTGATTTTACTTGTCAAAACGAGTAGTTCAATCTGCTGGTGGGTTACTGGTGACAAGGCTTTGTGTATTTACGAAATCTAGACATTAGCATTTCTTCCAGTGCGTTTGTACAAACACACGGGAAAATGGAGAGACTTAATGGGCATTCTCCACCTCCACAGCTGCCCGCTTTCTCTGAGAAGTGGGTATGCACTGACTCTGCCACTCAAAACTGTACAAAGAAATCAATAATTTACTAAGACTGTACTGTCAGAAAAAATGTGTTCGGTGTAGTATATCACATCAGAATGCATACGATTAGCCTATGTTTCCATTACTACTGCTTTGGAAATAAATAAAATTGTCCAAGATTAAACAAATCAACTACTTCCCTATAGCCATTTACTTCATGAAACTGTGTTCTACGATTTAAAATTCAAAAAAGAGAAAAGGAAAGCAGAATGCCTGTCTGTCTGTCTGTCTGTCTGTCGGTCTCTCTCTGTGTGTGTGTGTGTGTGTGTGTGTGTGTGTGTGTGTGTGTGTGTGTGCACGTGTGTGTGTGTGTGTGTGTGTGTGTGTCCATGAAACCTTTCTTCATTCAGTATCCCATACTCTGGACTTAAGAAACTATTTTTATAAAGTTGAGGTCAAACATTCTCAAGGAATCACCAATAGAAAACTTGCCTTAATATTTATGTTTGAATGTCTTACAAATTACCTCAGATGAATCAAATCCTGTTTTAACTTGGTCTTTGGCTTAAAAGTACCTAAGGCTGTCTGACTAGCTATCAGCTCTGTACAGCCTGTTAGGCCAACAAGTCCTTCTCATTCAAGAGACATGGCTGATACTCGTACATAGCCCGAGCAGACACCTCTGTTTAATACTGGCCAGTTAGACAGAGGCAACAACTGTTGAGAGCACAGGAAACAAATTCAACGGGTGGCCCTTTTGACCAGGTCATGTCTTCTAGCCTCAATAACTTGTTTTTGCTTTAAGTTAGGGCAATTTACTGGCACTCTGTTCTTGTGGGGAGACTACAGTTCAATCCAGTGTTACCGGGAAAGCAGAGTGTAAGGGAAAATACATAAATTATTCAAATTATTTAATATAGGTGTTAATTGTAATAAGGCTAGAAATTAACATTCTAAACATTTGAAATTTATATTAATTTTTGTATAATATTGCAGTGATGTTTCCACATACTCACTTTGTGATAAATTCTCCACCACCCAATATAACTACTCTTATAGGAAAATCTACTTTAAGTAAACACACTTCAATGCGATTAAGCACTACCTTCGAAGTTGAGGTAAACCATTTACAAATCCATGTCACTGCCTCTAAAATTTGCGGTTTTACTTAAAAAATTTACTATTATGGTGAATAAAACAGATATTCTTCACTGCAACTTGTTACTATAAAAGTCACAGTGCTTAAATAAAGTATAAGCAAAATGACCGTGGCTCTTGCAAACAGAAAACAACAATTAAATCTGTTTCAACTTAAATAGGGACAATTGGCTCTACTCAAGCAGAACAGAGAGATTTCACGTATAGCTTATGCTACAGCCAAAAGTTGTTTTCACTTGACAGGAGATGGCAGAAGAATAAAAGAGTCATCCTTGTGGCAATACCCAGAATTCTCGTCAGATTAAAGTAAAATCTTATGCAAAAGCAATTGGGTCATTTTGCTTTAGCAAAAATTCAACTGATTTCTCTATCAAAGAGTTCTACAATGGGACCATTACATTTTAAAATCTTTGCAAATAACTATGTACTGGTTTGAAGTTGGGATTTAAAGAAGTCTTTCCTCATGGCAAAGATCACAGACAGATCCTGAATGTAGCATAACCGCTCCTGTTTACTTTAATAATGAACTTTAAGTAGGGGAGATGGAAGGATGGAAGGCTTTTTTTTTTTTTTTTTTTTTTTTTTTTGTGAGCACAAAGGTAAAAGCAAAGACCAACAATGAATTTGCAGCATGTGGAGTTCACAATGCTTAATGAACAGGAACAACTTGGCTCTTCAGAATGAATCAATTAGTTGAATGGGTAAAAGGTAAGTAAAACATATGGAAGTTTCCCTACGCCTGGTCTTTCTTGAACCAGTCATATTTACAAATTGAAATGTTTATGAAACAAGGCAACTCCCCATGTGGCATGGGAGACAATGCAGGAGATAGAGCTCCTGCTACAACTTCCTCTAGTAATTAGGAAGCTATGTGTCTCTGCTAGAAGGATGCTAACAAGCTCCTGCAGTTTCCACTCTAGCAAGAAATCAAAGAGACCCAAAGCAGACAGCTCGCTTCAGTAAAAGGATTATGAAGTCTGGTTATTAAGGCACAGACAGAATGCTTGACCACAGTTCTCTTTCTGAAGAGACTTTCTAAAACAATTAGCTTCTAGGGCCAGCAGGATTTGCTAACTGAAGAGCAAAGTTAAAGTGTGGTCCGGAATGCATTTATGAAGACACACAAGTGTCTACAAGAGGACTCTTTCAGGTAACTATTATGCATGAAACTATTTCCAAAAGAAAGAGAAAAAGAGAAATGTTCTTTGTTATAACAAACATCAGATCCCATTTTGGATTGGTCATGAAAATGTTGACTGCTTCCACCATTTACAGGCTGCCATAATATTTAGTTAGTTCAAATACTTCTTTTAAAATACAAAGCCTCATAGGAACCACTGGAAGCCATGCTTAGAAATAAGACTAACAGCAATGCAAGCAAAGACACAGTCCAGTGAATGTGACACCTAGGATGTGGAAAAGGGACAGGCTGGGTCCACACACAAGGGCAACACTCACATACCTTAAGGACTTCCATCGGCACCTGGGTGGCAGAGGGAAGGGTGGTGGGCACGCTGACGTTTATGGCTGGTGTCTGACTCACGGCCACTCTCTGTTGCATGAACTGGGCTGCCTGCAGCTTCTGCTGCTGCTCCCTGCGCTCCTGCTCCTGCATCTGCTCACGCATGAGTTGCTGGCGTAGCAAGATGCGTGATGTCATAGTGGAGGAGCTTAACGGAGGCTTGGAGGCCCCAGAATGCTCTGCAGAACTGCTGTGGGGAAACCAGAAGGCACACAGCATTTAGTATCCTGAGGAGACCCATCACCTGCATCGCGGGGTATCCTAAATGCCACCAAACTAGGAGGTGAGTCTGCACAAATATAATCAAGGCATGGCATGGCATGGCACTCCATATAATTGAAAATCAAGAGGTGACAGGATTCGAGTCATTAGGAGTTGGATTAAAATAAGTCAGGCTGATTGCATCTAGGGATTTTTTTATCAAATCACTTATTTCTTTTTGACATTTTGTATCACACACAGTTCATCGCCACTGAATATAATGCTGATACACCCATCAACTAGGAGCCATTGGTCTCCATGGCACGCGACTCTCCACAGATAAAACCAAATTACTTGGTTTGCTTTTGTAAAAGTAGCTCGGTCTAAACAACTAGTGACTCCTACGTGTTATCTAAATTCCTTGACAATGTCTAATATGTTTTCTAGTAAGGAAAGACTGTTACTGGAAGGGTTTGGAAGACTAGATCACACAAATCATTAACGAAAGACGCTTCTGGATCAGATGTGCACATTGTACCCTACTCTTGTCCAAAGGCAAGGGGACAGAAGGGAAGCAGAAGTGACAACCCAACTCTTCCTCCTGGTGCTCTTTGTGTATCTTTCCCTGAGACTCATCTGGGCATGCCCATAGTATCGGGGTTCTGTCTTTTCCCCATGAGGTCTACTTTAAAGGCCAGGGACCCACTCTGTTCACCATTATCTACCAGGCTTGAATGACAGTCAGTAGGAAAGAACAGAAGAGCTCCTACTTTCTTTAGGTGTGGCTTTAGGTTGCTTATCTTGCCAACTCTGTGCTATGAACAAATAATAAACCTCTTTCATACCTGGAAGAGATGTATACAGCTTTTTACCCATTTATAAAAGGGGTGGCACGTTCTTTAAATATCTACCGCACCACTCACATTGAAAAGCTTTCCCTCCTAAGGACTGATGCTGTGAAGTTTACACAAAGCAATGTTTATAATCCCCGTGTACAGTGATCATCACCCCAACCGATGTTTATGCTTGCTATTATTACCATCCAGGATGGGAAGCAAACTTAATTATAATTATTCAGATTTCTGTACAAGCTTATAATAAAAGATTTCAGCTTCTGGGAAGAGAAAAGAATGAACATTAGAGTCCATCACGCTTCGAGGAGGTATCTGAACTTACCCTCCCTCTTGACTGCAAACCCCAGTACCTTGTTTACCTGCCTACCAAAGACACAAGTTCTGAGGCCCCTGGCCATCTCTGTGCACAGCCTGAGGACAACAATGCTACACAAGTGACCGGATGTGCTACAGGATAGAAGTCTGTCACACTCCCATGGCATCCCCCAAAGGCCCTAGAAGTTTATTTATTTTCTGTATAGAAAATTGGCTCAGTAAATTATAATAAATCACAAAATTTCATACCATTATTCTACTAAAATTCCATAAAAATAAAACTATCAATATGAATAAAACTATAGGATAAAATAATTTTTCAATTGAGGTGGAAATATCTATGTAGTGTCCAATTTTTAAAAGACATTCATGACAAGAAATGCATAATGAAAATGTATTATTATTATTATGCTTTAATAAAATTATATCCAAATGATAAAAATAACATATTTATTTTGTTTCAGAAAGTTCCTTAACATGTAATGGTCCAAGGAACTCAAAAGTGGAAAGAATTCACATATACAAAGGCTTTTAAAGATTTCAACATATCCTAAAGATTTAAAATAGGATGGCAGTTAATTAATAAAATATGAATTTAATAACATATTACCTTCCTTGAAAATGCAAAATGAACAGCAAAGTAGCATACGTGTGCAGTAAGTATAAATCATAAAGTCACATTCCAAAGTGGATTTACAGGCTGATTCAGACTTAGAAGCTCTGCATGCATGTGTAAATCCACAAAGCGCCTAGCAGGGAATGTATGGGGCAGGCACACTTGCCTGAAGGCGGATGAACTTAGGGAAATGAATTTCTTTTAGCTTTTCTCCTTTAAGCCAAAATAATGCCAAAGTATTTTTTCCAGTGGCAATATATACCACAGACTAACTAAAGACAGTGACAGGTGATCAACTTCACCACTAGGCTACAAGGAAGGAGACTGGAGCTATCAGACAATACTTCAACTATAGGAAGGGACCACAGTGACCTAATCCAGGATATCAGCTCTCCTGGGTGTCTTCTGCAGCCCCTAAACATGAAACAACTTCCTTCTTCTGGTTTCCCCGGCACTCCCTATAGACAGACAGGGAACGCTGGGCAAACAGCATCTATGCTTTGCTTATTATCTTAACATTGTATACTCATCCACACAATCAAAATGTTCCCTAGCCATTGCTCTGTGAACCTAAAACTACCAATTCACTAGTGCGGAATCTAAAAAGAGCAACTAAAGAAAATGTATTTCCCATTTTGAGTATGTCTTCAAAGCTCAAATGTACTTTCCTAAGCCAAGAAAGACTGGGGATAGCTATTTAAAAATAAATAAGTGGTCTTACTATTCAGAGCCTGTCAGGTCCCAGCATTCTCAGAGAGAATGATCCTTTTGATAAAAACAAGAGCAAACCTTTGTGCAGGAGCAAAAGGAGCTGTGGACTAATCGTGCTAATTAACTGCACAAGACGAGTCACTGGCTGCAATACCAGGGGGAAAATCCTTTCAATTAATAGTCAAGCATCCCAGAGACAAATTAAAATGACTAGTTAGCAAGCTCACTAAGGCTTCATACTTTAACCACAATAAAAACATCATTTAAAGTGTCGTCTATAATAGTCTATCAGGAAAAAAATAATTCTTACCCATACAGTTGAGCAGTACAAATACAGGAAAAACGTATGAAAGAAACAATAGCAAGCATGTTTTATATTTATATAAACAGAGCAAAGCTCAGCTAATTGACAGCTTAACAAAGGCTTCTAAAGGGGGTAGCGCAACAGAAGCATTGGGGTTACTTAACTACGTGTGCAGGTACAGACATGCGTGTACAAAAGCACACACACACAAATACACACACACACACACACACACACACACACACACACACACACACTAGGATATTTCTGCATTATGAGAAATGACTACCGGATTTTCAACCTGGTTCACCATCTTTTGAGTGTCCACTTCTCTTAGAAATAACTGAATCTATAATTACCACCTCATAGACAAAGACAAACACAACTAGATTTTACTCTGTTCGCAAGACAAGGGAGCCCTGTTTGTGAAAGACTGTGCAAGAGTTAGTATGGAACACAAGTTTATGTAAGGAATATTCCAAGTGGCTAGAAAGACTGCTTTTACTTACTGACAAGCCACTAATGACATACATGGAGAGATGGCCACTGTGTCTAATTTTAATTGCTGACCGAGCTCATCCTTGGGCTCATGAACCTGAGCTCTAGCTAGATAATCCTAATTCTGTGAGTATGATTCCTTTTAACCTGATTATGTGAAGTTCATTGATTCAACAAATGGCTATTGCTAGGTGCTGTGGACACCCAGCTCCCAACCCCATGGTTAAGTCCTGGCCAGATTAATTCTTCCCAGATGCCTTCATGGTGTCAATTATCTGGACTGCTAGATTCTTATTGAGTGCTACGTGGGAAGGTATACCCCTGTCCCTCAGAAAGATAAGCCCACAGGCATGGCCATGAGTGCACTGACACATTCCTGACCCTGTAGCTGAACAAGTTCCCTGAGTATGGGACTTGCTCCATACTAGTCAAGGAAGAGGGCCACAAAATGAACTCAAGTTCTCCTTCAGCCACCGCTGAGGAATGTGAGCTTTAATGAGCCATTCAGCCTCCCTGAGTGTTCCCCAAACTACCCCTAGCCACTGTAAGGACCGAGTGAGTAAATGTTAAATTATCAATGCAGCAGCTGGAATGCGGCATAGGAGCAAGGTGTAGACCCTTGTGTGGCCTCCATTCCTACTGCTTTTGATAAGTTTACATTTTTACCTTTCAAAGCTTCCTCCTCTAGGATGATAAAGGGCTACTGGACAGGGTCCTGTCTCACTGGGAATATTCAGAAGTACAAATATTGTATTCTTTTAGCTTTAGCAACTGTTTAAAAATATCAATGTTTAGAGACCTTTACAATTAACACAGAAATGATGCTCTTCCAGGCATGTCTAGACCAGCCTGGGTTGAGGTTAGGATCTACACTGTTTCACAAGTGTTTCTACTATATTCTTCAAGTGCAGCTGCCAGTCTCTTGTTAACAAGGCACCTCACATCCTAACCTGCCCTCCCACTTATTCTCCTATTCAAATTTACTCTTCATTCCTTCTTAACACTATATTCTATTTCACCTTTTTGGAAGATTCCCCCACCCCCAATATCTTACTATCTACGTGATCTCTGTGGATGCTCTGAATGAAACACAATTTAAAGCTTAAATGCTAACTTCTACACGTAAGAGAAAGCACATAATGTTTGCCTTTCGGGTACTCATTGACCTCACTAAGGGTGATTGTTTCTAGCTCTATCCACTTATGTGTGAAATTCATAATTTCATTTTTCTTGACAGTACCAGGACTGGGCTACAGTTTTCTTAGTCATTGACCAAAGGGATTTGCCAGATGCCTCCTCCCACCAACACCATAGGCTATTGCCAATCTGATCAGTTACACTTCACAACCTGACAGTAAGATCCTACTGCCAAAGACAGCACATATTCATGACATCAGGAATGGGGAGGTTGAGCTAGTGAACAGCTGGAGGCTTTACTCTTACTGAGTAGCATTAGTGCTGCTGGACAGGGTTATATATGCTAACAGAGAAGAAAAATAATCATCACTCTCAATCAGCTACAGACCCAGTGAGCTATAGCAGAGGCCTGCCTATAAAGCAGGCCACTGGGACAACAGTGACACGTGTTATTGGAGTAACCAGCCACTTTTTAAATTGGATAAATCCATGCGATGGAACTCCTATACAACACTACTACGTGGAGGCCAAAGGTGTTAGATATCCCCAGACAGAGTTAGAGATGACTGTGAGCTACCTGACTTGTAATCTAGAATCTCAGGTCTTCTGCCTGAACACTCTTAACCATGAAGTCGCCTCTCAATCCCACTCTTCAATTCTTGCTCACTCTGTCCAATGTGGATTCTCGCTCACACCTAGCTACGAGCAAGAACTTTTTAGCCAGGTAGTGAAAGTACGTTCCTTTAATCTCAGCTCTCAGGAGGCAGAGGCAAGAGGATCTCTGTGAGTTTGAGGCCAGCCTGGCCTACAGAGTGAGGTTCAGGACAGCCAAAGCTAACAGAAAGACCTTGTTTTGAGGAAAAGAACAAAAAAAAAGACTTTTTTAAAGGCATAAAGTTACTCTATATCTACTCACATAATTCCACAGTAACAAAGTAAGGTGTCTAGACAACATTGTACTAGATTAAAGAATATTTAAAAGCTTCAGGTTACAATAGTTCAACAATCTCTGCATGCTTAGAATATATCCACCAAGATCCAAAGTTCATAATGCCAGATTGAAACCCAGATGCAAGTGTACATTATCATATACAGATTTGTAAATGGGTGGACCCAGTGCAATAGGAAGGCAACCTTACAGCCAGCCATCAAGGCTTACTGTGCCCTCCCATTAAGCGTGGCCCACTCAGCATCCTGTGCCACCACCAACTTCACCTGGTAAAGCCAATGTCCCTTCCTTTCAGCTCATGAATGCACAAGGCAGGCCTGGCTAGTCAGCCTCTCTGTCCTCTGTCAACAGGGTCAGAAAGGGGCCTACAGTGGTACAGTGAGTTTCATTTTTGACTGAAACTATGGCAGTATGGTAACTCTCCGTGACAATCAGAAATCTGGCAGGAAGCAAACCTTGAATTTTGTGCATCTATCTCAGACTAGACCCAACAATGCGAAGTAAAAACAGTACCAAGGGCTGCAGGAAACAAAGAACAAAAGGGAGGGCACTGTGTCCAGATGGCACATAAAGGGATCAAGGCACCCCTGAAGTCCGTGTGACTCTGGACTACCCCCTAAACACTGGTTCAGAAAGACCAGTCCATTTCTTCTCTAGTTTAAGCTTGTTTGATATGTCTTAGAATTCCACAACTGGGAAATAAGAATATCGCATACCGAAACATAACCAGACTCAAATCTATACAATAACTCAGTGAACGTCTGTCCAGTTAGACTAGGCATTCAGAATAGAAGCTGTGAATCTTCACATTAAATTTTACAGCTTCAGTATAGAATATATTTTTATGTACTTGTCCACTACCAAAATCAAAGACTTCATGACAGGATTAGAACTAGGAAAAATATGAAATATTATCAGTTCAAACAAACAAACAAAACAAAAAAATTACAAACCTGAAGTTAAAACATCTATAGAGAAAAAAATCAACAGACTTAAAGTGTATCTATGAGCGTATATCTGTGTATCTATTTCCTGTGTTTATGTGCATTGCGTGAGATCACACAATCTCAGGAATAACTGCATATTCTTTCTGACATGAAATCTAGCCAATAAGATATTTATATGCAAAGAAATGAACATGTGGACACTGTACAGTCTGGTGTACTTTTATAGGAAATTTTAGCAGCTCTCTAAAAGGAAAATCAACATTTAGCCCAAGACAGTTCACATAATGTGGTGGTTATTCATCCCTTATCTAAGGTGCTTGAAGGGGTCATGGGTGTCATCCTTTTTTTTTTTTTTTTTCCGGAGCTGGGGACCGAACCCAGGGCCTTGCGCTTCCCAGGCAAGCACTCTACCACTGAGCTAAATCCCCAACCCCTCATGGGTGTCATCCAATTCTGTAAATTTTACATTTACACACACATAATGAGAAACCTCGAGGGCAGAACCAACTATACACATGAAATCCATTCATGTACTCTTTATACATATAGACTAGAGGTCATCTTGTATAATAGTTTTAGCTAAACCCATTTTTGATGGCAAATTGTCAGAAGAGGTCAAGTGTAGATTTTCCCGTATGACATAACAGTGCTCTAAAAGCTTTGGATTTCAGAGCACTGCAATTTTCTGGTTGAGGATGTTTAACCTGTCCTCCCTTCTGGGGGCTGTATCTAGTCACACTGCTACCAGCGTTGCCCAGCTTTCCATGAACCACAATGGCTACATGCCTAAATCTGGTCAATGATGCTTAAGAAGGAATGTCTCCAGGAACTGACAGACACTTGTCCTGGAACCATCTGCCATGGTGTCTCCTGTAATGTGACTGTACTGATGGGAGATAGAGTGGGAATCATTGTGAACCATGAGGATGAGCAGGGACTTAAGAGTCAAGTGGTGTTTGTCCCTTTTAGACCCAGAGGAGTTGATTCCATTGACAGCAGAGATGGTTATATGGATTTTTCATTCTGTACACTTTCCAGCACACAGACAAGTGTTTGCTCAATGAGCAAATTTCATATCTCTCTTCTAACAAACACTCCACCTCTTTACCATCTTTGAATGGTCTTTACCATCAATGAATCTATGCAGTGACTCCCTCCTCCCCTGGACAGGTGCCTCACAGTCAACTATGAATTAGACTAAAAGAAAAATACATCTGACAAAAAAAAAAAATGCAGTATCCAGAAGAACCACAATGCTTTAAATGCTCATCATTGTTAGTTATTGGCAATTCAGAGAAAGAAGCTGGGAGTGACTCGCTCAGCATAAAGCCAGATGAATAAACCAGGTTACTTGTCATTTCCAGTAAAAATATAGCAAATAAGACAGACAAGAGAATGAGCTCTGGTTCCAGCTTGCCTTAGTCTAGTCCTAGCTCTGTGACATGCTCGTTGGAAGACCTCTGCAGGGTTTGTATCTCCTGAAAGCTTGGTTTCTCTACGTGCAAAATGGCAATGGAAGAAGACTTTGTGACATGCAGTAGCTGTAAAATTTCCTTAACACGGTTAAGTGCTAAGTGCTAAGAACAGAGCCCAGAGACAATCTGGCCAGTGCTTAAAAGACATGGCAAATTATTTTACACCGTGTGTATGATTTGTACATGTGTATATGTGTTTGTGATGGATGTGTATGATTTGTACGTGTGTATATGTGTTTGTGAAGGATGTGTATGATTTGTACGTGTGTATATGTGTTTGTGAAGGATGTGTATGATTTGTACATGTGTATATGTGTTTGTGATGGATGTGTATGATTTGTACATGTTCCTGTGTTGGAGTATAGGCACATGAATGTCATGGCATGAGAGTCAGGGTCAGAGGACAACTATGTAAGTATTAGTGCTTACTTCCTGTCTGGCTCGAGACAGGATCTCTTGTTCACTACCATACATGCCAGGCTTGCTGACCCATATGCTTCCAGGGGTTCTCCTATCTCCACTTCCCATGTCACCACAGGAACTCTGAGATTACAGATTCATGCTACCAAGTCTGGCTTTACATGGGTGGGAGGATCTAACGCAATTCCTTACCCTTTGGCTGCAAGTGCTCTACCCACTGAGCCATCTCCCCAGTCCTACACTCTACTTTGAGCCCAGAAAGACACATTTGCTGAACATCTCAATAGCCCCAAAAGAGTGAAAGCTCCTGGGTTATTTTCAAGACAGACAAGAGTCTAGAATGCTCCTTTCTGCTTTGGTGCTCACTGGCTTTCCTGGAAGGAAACACACAATTAATTCCCAGGCAAGGGAAAAAGTTAATGGAAAACAGCCCAGCACACACATTTTGTCAAAGACGTTTGCTAGAAAATTCATCCCTCCAAATTCAGAAAGTGTGGAGGGATGCATATTTCTGTGACAAATATTATAGTTGACTAGAGAAATATCTTAAATTAAGGATTAACTTGGGGACAAACTCAGGTCTGTCCTAATGCTGCATCTGCAAGGTAAGTTTGATCTGGCTTCATCCCTCTGCTTGCTTAAGACCAGAACTAAAACCATTGCGGCCGTAGGTACCTTCCTTCCCGCAGGTATGCCTCACAGAGAGCAGGCACTGCCTTCCCAACTAGGATCTGATTTACAAGGCAGAGCCTTATTTTAAAGATTTCAGCATAACGGTATTTCAAACACATACGTATATGTACTTTGTTCATAAAATGCTCTATCATTTTAGAAAGATGAATAATTAGCTGTTTTAGTGACACGGGGGGGGGCGGGGGATGAAAAATGTACAAGGTATCCATGGAAGCAAACTTCAGCAGGAAGAGAAGCGATTTTCATAAGTACCCTTTACAGGACTTCATAAAGACCCATCAACCGCGAATGACGGACTGTTAGCCCACGCTTCAATTTATGGGAAATTCATTTTTAAGAATCAAATTCTAAAAATAGTTCTGCTACATCTAGTATTTTTCCATTCTTCTCCCTGTCTTCAAGCCCACCTTCGCCAGCGATGGAACAAATAGCTTCTGTGACTTCATCAGAGCCCCTCCCCTGACCCAGGAACACTCGGTAAATAATTACAAAGCTCCAGAAGTGCCTTTTGCATACGTTAATCTGCTTGGGAGCTGGTTCACTTGGAGACCCAGCTTTCAGGATTGGTTCCTAATCTGAGGGAGTAAAATGGAAAGCAGGCGACAGAGGGAAGGGGTCTTATCTACTTAGTCCGTCTCTATTCAGTCCTCCTGTAAAACCACTGCTTAACCTTGTTTGGCATTTCTATGACAAGGAGATTATGCTGATGTCTGAATGTTTTGTTCTTGCCATCAAGAAAAGAAATAAATCAAAAAAAAATTACAAGAATACAAGTCGGAACATATTTTTACAATGCTACTACTACTATTCCATGATCATGAAACTAACAACCACACACACACACACACACACACACACACACACACAGAGAGAGAGAGAGAGAGAGAGAGAGAGAGAGAGAGAGAGAGAGAGAGAGATCTACAGTGTTTACAGCAGGGCAGTTTGGGGAAATGTATACTGAGCATGTATCTTCCTAAAGAAAATGCCTTTTTTATTTATAACAAAACTGGGCTGTGATCTATTTCATAACTATGCATCAAGCTCTACTCTGCCCTCACCCATCTTTTTAACCTCAGTATTTTTTTTCCTGTCATTACTAATGACCAAAACTCCATTTTAAATGAGAAGGCTCCGTTTCGATCCCTCCTCCCCAAATGAGCTCTTACCCCTTATCACACCCAGTCACAAGAGGTTACAGCTGCAGCTGATTAAAGCCACAGTTCACGGTGCCAGCCAGTATTTCTAATTCCCAAGCCTTCCTTTCTGCATCAGAGAATGATATGTTTCTGTTAAGTGGTCCCAGAATAAAACTTCACTTACAGATACAAGCTTTCAAAGGAGCGGGGAATGAGCATCTCAAATCTAAGCGTCTCCATCTTTCTTTCCTTTAAGGTGTTCTGCAAGCCCTTGGCGAAGAGTGAAAGTCAAAGTTACTTCTGGCACCGGCTGTGTCACTAGGGGTGGCTCCTGATAAGGCCCTGGAAACTCCAATCCAAACACAGCTCCACGCTAGAATGGAGCCTGGTGTCTGTCTGCAATAGCAGACCTGCTTAATCCAGTACCTATGGAACCTGAGGGGCAAAGCGCTCCTTGTTCTGCACAGGGGGGGACACTCCTCAAGCCAGGCCAGGCCAGAAATGTACGCAGCAGCCAGACAAGCTCTGGCAATGCTGACTGGACCTTCCCCAGCTTGGGCACCAGTTCAGGCTTGCAAGAGACGCATGCTTGCAGGGGACAAGTGTCATCAGAGAACTTGAAAGAAGGAAGTCACATACTGGTGGATTTTTAACACTTAACAGACTCATAAAAGCAGGCAAGGAGGGCTAAGTAGGAGAGTAACTGCCGTTTCAGCTGGAATCTATCAAACAGCCTAGCATGAATCTCTGTCTCTTTTAAAACTATACACACAGCTTTGGTTGCTGGACACAGAGCACAGCCTGCAACTAATAGCTGTGTGATGCACACAGCTTTTCTCACCCTTACATCTACCCAGGAGTGAAGGAGGGCTGTGCTGGCCTCAGCCTGGTGGCGGGAACACACAAGCTGCTTCTACTGGTAGCAGTCTCCTTCAGCACACAAACATCTTTAGACCAAACATCTGTGTATTTTAGACTGGCCTCTGATCAATTCCGAATACATCGGTATACAAGAAGGAAGAAAAACAGCAATACGTGTTCTCAAAGAGAAAACACTTTAAAATGCAGACATGACAACATCAATATTATCAAATATTTATGCTCAGCGCACCAGAGCTGCCTGACAGAGTTCTGAAAAGAGCAAGGTTCTCCCTGTAGCAATTCAAAGGTCATAACAAAGACATCTGACACTGACTAGCTGTGTCCCCTGGGCAAAGGACTTTGCCGTGTCTTACGGATTATCTCCAAACTAAATGGATAGAGAGGCTTGCTGTTTCCGTGCATCGAAATTCTACAATGTAATGAAATTATATTTTGTAAATGGGCCTCCAATAATAGAAAATACCCAGCCAGGGATTTTAGCCAAAGAAACTCTGCGTTCTCCCTGTTCATTTATTCTTTCAACCACTCTCCTGCTTGATAAGTACGCACTGAATGGCTACACTAGTTCAAGTACCGGATGGATTCCGAAGATTTTATAGCTCAGTGGGAAACACATACTAAATAATCATATTAGTTCATGATTACTCATGTGGACGTTGCTACAAGGAGATGAAAACAGTTAGATGAGGTCAGATGGGGTTTTCCCTAGGCAAGATCTCTGGGCTGAGGCTGGGGCTGGGGAGGGGGACAAAGAAGAGTCTTCCGCTTAGTTGTGACAGCACATGTAAAAGCCTACAGTGGGAGAATGAGCGGGAAACGTTGCTGACCCTAGAATAAGGGACAAGCATGGTGTGTATGAAACCCAAGCAGTGGCCAGACCAGACCTTGTCGGATCTGTCAAGCCAGCAGGACAGGTCACTGATTTAGTCCCAGGGTGGGATAGAAACCACCAAGAGGTTGTCAGTAGGGGACTGATGGGCTCGTAGTGGGATTTTATATCTGGTTGCTATGAGGAGAACCAATGAGAAAACAGGCAATATAATCTACATGGTGGTTTCAGCAGGAGGTTCTAATAACTCAACGAAGCTAAGAAAGATGGTGCGCACGTTTTTTTGGTAAAGCTAGTGGTCAGTAAACAGAAAGAAGGAGAAAATTAAATTGCACCATATCCCTGGTGAACAGTTATATTCATACATAAGTCACTAGGTTCTTTCTACATGCAGGGGCATCCCTGGGTACTGTAAGAGGACAACCGAGAAGCTGTGCCTCTCCTCCTAAGAAGCTGCTCCACACGGGTTCCTTCGTGGTGTTCAAGAATCCATGTTAGGATCCCACCAGTTACTAATTCAGAGATGTGTGCAAAAGCACTCAATTTTCTCTACTCCAGTTTCCTCACCAGCCAAAGGAGAAGGGATAATAGGCTGTCTCGTTGCTGACTTAAGACAGGAATGAGATAATGCAGCCAACATGTTCACTGTCGTTGACCCATAAAAAAAAAATCAATAGGAAAATATCCTGTACAGTTCTGACTGTGGTCAGCAGTGCCTATTTTGGGTCAATGCTGACCCACCTAGAGAACCAAGGGAACAGAAAAGAGTGAGAGAAAATATCAAGAGACACAAGACAGAAAAAAGAGATAAGCCTTAGCGTGTGGAGTTCTGTGAGGGGTTGGCCTTCAGAGGATCTAGTCAGACTCTATCCTGCTTGGATACTAGCTTAAACTACATTAAGTTATTTCATTGTTTAAGGTCTAAAAGTGTGATTTATTAATGATTATCTACCAAAACAAGCTAGTCCCCTCCATTGGCTCTCAAACATTGACCAAGAAAGCCAGGGGTCAATTCCAGACACTACCACACAACACCAAATGTTTCCCTGGTTGGTCTAGCCAACAGCATGTTCTGAGTTTTCATTTTAGTCAACCCACTGTCTCCAAAGACTCATTCCCTTTAATTATTTCCATATATGTTTAAATAAAATTACTGTTAAAGGACATGTGTACAGTTCATTTGTGGTATCTTAAAAAGATTTTTGATGCTCTCAA
The DNA here is from genome assembly GCF_011064425.1 of Rattus rattus. NCBI lineage: Eukaryota > Metazoa > Chordata > Mammalia > Rodentia > Muridae > Rattus > Rattus rattus. The sequence continues at coordinate 49,131,833 of NC_046159.1, forward strand.
AGAAACTTCTTGGACTTAGGACTGGACCTAAGGTTGATCTGAATGTGCACATGTGTCATCATCTATACAAATATCCCCAATACAAAGACATCTCACAAGTCATCACCCAATTAATTATTCAGTAAATGTCTCTGGGGGAGCCCACCATGTCCACTAGGACGAATAGACCATGGTTTGATGGTCAATAGTTTCTTGAAGTGAAAGCATAATGTCTTAGCGGCTGGAGAGAAGCCTGGGTAATGAAGGAGTGCTTGCTCTCTGCCGAGGACATAGCTCAGTGAGTGAAGCCTGAAAAGCTGGGTGGAGTGACGCACACCTTTGATTCCAGAACTCAGGAGGCAGAAGTAGGTGGATCTTGTGAGTCAAAGTGCCTGATCTACACAGTGAGCCCCATCCTGGCTGGCCAGGGTTACAGAGTAAGACACTAAAAAAAGTGCTTGCTGCCCAAGCTTGAGGACCTAAGTTCAATCCCTGAAGCCACACGAAAATCCAGATATAATGACAGGCATCTGTATTTCTAACACCACTATTGGAAGATGGGAAGCATAGACAGAAGTGGTCCGGAGTTCGTGGATTCCCAAATTTGTCCTCTTACTTCCACATGAGTGTTGTGACACATATGTGTCTGCATACATATGAATGCATGCAAACATGTATAGAAACAGATATATACACGGGGGGTGGGTGGGTAAATACAGTCTTTAATATTATTCTTAAAGGGTGCTTGATGCACAGTCATGTGGACCAGTTTGGGTCCCAGCACCCAGCTAACAAGCCCAGCGACTTCTGGACACCTGTGATTGGAGTTCCAAGGACTGTGGAGATGGGCTCTCTGGGCCTTGCTGGCTTTCAGCATTGATGGTAAAACACAAGCCTCAGATTTAAGGAGCAACTTTGTCTCAAAAGGAATATACAGCGATAGAGGATGGCACCCACTGCCATTTTGTGACTTCTACACATATGTACACACATAGCATACACACTTACACAAATACACACACAAATAAAAGTAGAATTTTATTCATGTTATGTGTATGCATGTTTTTGTATATGCACACACACATGAATGTAGATGACTGCAGAGCCCTGAAGAAGGTATTGGATCCCCTATAGCTGGACTTACAGGCAGCTGGGAGCCACTTGATGTGAGTGCTGGGAGACAAATTTGAATCTTCAGCCAGAAAAGTATGCACTCTTAATTACTGAGCCATCTTTCCCACTCCACAAATAAATAAGTAGATCTTGTCAGCAACTTCATTGATATATTTATATAATCTATAATCTATATTTATGCCCTGAGTTTGTACACATTTCTATATGCATGTGTGTGAACACATACAATATTCACTGAAAACTATATTTTTAAAAAATGAGTTAAAAAAATGTAGTAGGCGGATAAAATAAAAAAAAAAGAGCAGAATAAAATTATTACCTGCCTACCAATTCACTTCAAATAAGAATTATTTCTCCTAAAGAGGAACACTCCTCCATTGTTGGTGGGATTGGATACAACCATTCTGGAAAAAAAAAAAAAAACTGCCTGAGAATCAAAATCCCTCTCTTGGGCATATACCAAAAGATGCCCCAACATATAAAAAACCAATTCACTTAGCCTTATTTAAATAAGAATTATGCCCTTCAACAGAGGAATGGATCCTTGGTCCCAATGGAATATTACTCAGCTATCAAAAAATCAATGTGAGTTTATGAAATTTGTAGGCAAATGGTTGGAACTGGAAAATATCATCCTGGTGAGCCTTAATCACAGAAAGACATACAGGGCACTCATTGATTAATAGCCCAAAATGGAATTGCCCAGAAAAATGAAACTCAAGACGGATGATCAAATGTGAACATGCTTTCCTTCTTTAAAAGGGGAACAACGACCCATACCCTTGGCAGGGGAGGCTAAAACAAACTGAAGGGATCCTCAGAGCCTGAAGGCCCATATATACAAAATAGACAAGATGGATGAAGCAAAAAGTGCAGAAAGTGTAGATCGCCTAAGAGACAGAGAATACAGCAAATACAGAGGCGAATGTCAGCAGCAAACCTCTGAACTGAGAATAGGACCCCGTTGAAGGAATCCTGTCTAAGACCCTATATATACAACAATGCCAAGCCACCAGAGAAAAGCCACTACCAAAGCATGGTGACCCTGGACTTTGACCTCAAAGGTCAATGAATTCCTTAAGAGCACCAGTGGAAGGGGCCCTGGGTCCTTATTTAACCCCCATGAACTGTTGGAAATGGGGAGGGTCACTATCCCCATAAGGAAGGGGGGGGGGAGGGGATGTTTGCGGAAAGCATAACCCCTCGAAATGTATATAAGAAATATTCAAGTTAATATAAAAAAAAAAAAAAAGAATTATTTCTCCTTGTCCTAAATTGCAGTAAATCAACTAGAGTCATCAGAAAGCTTGGTGACCTTTCGAAAACAGGGCCTTAGCTAAAATGGAATTTAAAAGAGTCGAGGACAGCTTCCTTTTCCTAGGGAGCTAAACTGGGATCTTGGCAGAAGGAAAAATCCAATCACTAAAGAGAGGAGATAAGAGTCTTCACTTGTTATCCTGTCTAAACTGTATCTCAAGAAAAGCAAAGCTGTGCCTTTACCAAAGCTCAGGATTCTTCCTTTATTTAGAGATCAATGATCACTATCCCCAAAGCACACCCTTTTTTCTCCTGAAAGTCATCCTCTTTTAATGAACTCCCAGCCAGACGCATCAGGTGACTTGACATAAGCCATCGACCCCCTGGCCTGATTTTACCCTTTACAAACGTGGACTTATCCAGCTCATAACAAACACCTAGCTGTTACCCCAGTCAGTGGCTCTCAAATCAGTGTGTGTATCAAAAGCACTCACCCTTCAACTTACATTATACCCTTTCATAGGAGGAGAGAAAGAGGAGAGAGAGAGAGAGAGAGAGAGAGAGAGAGAGAGAGAGAGAGAGAGAGAGAGAGAGAACAGGTCCTAAAAATACCAGTGTTAAGAGTCCTTTTCAAAACAAATAAATCAATGATATTCTTCAAGGGTCTGGCTTAAGACTCTATTTGTGGAAGGCCATCTTTAGAGTTCAACACTGAAACCATGGCTATACAATATACTATAGATAGAAGTTGAAGAGGTAGCTCAGGAGATAAAAGCACTAGCTGCTCTTCCAAAGGACCCAGGTTTGATTCTCAGCACCAACACAGTGAGTCGCATCCATCTGTAACTCCAGCCCCAGGGGGTCTGATGCCTTCCTCTGGCTTCCATGGGTACCAGGCATTCAAATGGTGCCTGAACATACATGCAAGCAAGATGCCTATCCATGCCAAACTTAAAAACTAAAGACGATGTAAATATAGCCCTATATATTAAAGATTGTATAAGTCATCTCTACAGAAGGCAGGAAAATATAGACGAACATAAGCTCTCTTTACTTGCTGAATAAAACTCGCTTGTACCTTTCAACTCTGTAAAGTATTCACTACAAATTCCCATGATATGCTTTGAATAATTATGAAATCCTTAGGTCATCCAAGAAGAATAACAATGTGGTAACAAAACTCACACTGCACCTTCAATAGCTGTCAGCATCTCTGATGCCCCAGGACCATCAAGCTTGTTACCGGGAAATCCTTCCCATGGGCCCTCTACCTTGAACATGTCACTGTGTAAGACTGAAATGAAGACTGGAGACACTCTGTTCTCTACGGCTGACACAAACCACTCCATCAAAGGGACATGCGGAAGCAGAATGCCCAGAGCGCTCTACCCTTCCCACCCCCTTCTTAGAACTCCACCCAGGTTGGTTCCTCCTCCCTTGGATATGAAATCTGTTCTTGTTTTGTTTTGTTGAGACTGGGTCTCTCTACATAGCCCTGGTTATCCTGGAATTGACAGAGATCGACCCACTTGTGCCTCCAGAGCCCTGGAATTAAAGTTTCTGTAGGTCTGTCTCCCTCCCTCTGGCAAGTCTTCATGGACTGTTCTTCCTAAGGAGAAACATCCGCTTCTGGGTTGAATTCTGTCGGCAAATGGTGCTGACTTCCTCTGACAACACTTAGTCAACCTTGTAATCGTTTTAGCAGGCAGAACCTTTTATGTTTATTTTATTCATATGTATTTACACATATTTATTCTCAGTACCTGGCAAATAACAAGTGCTGGATAAATATTTTCTAGACCAATCAGAGGAAGGCTGGACAAATGACTGACACAAATGAAAGTCAGTAAGCAGAGACGCCTTGCGTATGATCTGATGAAGGCATTTAATTAGTTACAAAGGAACTCAATGCCATAAACAGGACACACAATCGTATATGCTTTATGTAGACACTTTAAAGGGGCTAAGCACAGCTTCTTTTTGTAGATGAAAGACTTGAGTACAATGTTTCAGGAGCTGGAACTGCAGTTCTATTGAAAGTGTCACAGCATGACTAGAGGAAATTTTTAATGACTACCTCTCTGCAGAAATAACTCCTCAGTAGCACTCCATCACGTTTATCTCTGCCTATCTTGTTTCTATTTCTTTCTCCTTCCACGAGCAGACCTTGCTGCTACCTCAATGATATAACAACTCCTCTGGAAGACAGCTCTCTGTCCCTGGCACCCAGAGAAGCCCTTCAAGGCTGAGAAGACGATCAGAGGAGAATCGGGTTACTGCAGGTAAATCTGATGTACGGATATCCCAACATTCTTAGGAAATTGGGTAGAGGATGTTCATGCAAGCAGCTAGAGGGGGAAAAAAAAAACTTAATGTTTAAAACAGGTTCTGTCCTAAGAATAAAAAAAGGCAATGAACAGACTGGGGTCTTACAATCTATCTGTGGGGAGTTTTTAAGGAGGTAAAGAAGGAATACATATTTAAAATATTAATTTGGCTCTTTAGTAATCAATACATCAGATTAATCCCCTAGCTCCAATGATCTCATTATCTCTGTTAGAGACATTCAAAAGAAGTACCTGTCCAGGCATCAAAGGCAGCGACCAGCTATCTGCTATTAACAGTTGGCCATTGGTATTTGTAACTAGCACATCACAACCTGTGTAAGCCAAGGGGGTGACACAAGAGAAAGTTGGGGGACCTGACATGGTAATTATGCTACTTCGATAATCTGAGAAGTTTGGTAAAATGCCATTTGCTTTCCTTATGGGGTAAGTAGAAGCAAGAAGCTGTTGTGGAAGGGTCGGTGATTCACTGTATAACTTTATGGTACAGTTTTCTACTGGTGAACCTGTTCTTCCCTCTGACTCTTAACTCACTAAAAAGGAAAACCACGGACTTCTCTTAGCAGCTTTAATAAAAAAATGATTAAAAGAAAAAACGTCTGCCTATAATCCCAGCACTGGAGGCTGAGGCAGGGAGATCACGAGTTTGAGGCAGTGAAGATACTGAGGAAAGGGATGAAGTGTGCGTGTGGAAGTGCCCTCCATCAGTACCATGGAGCACAGCAAGCCGTTCCTTCCCAGCAAGAGCACATACTGCGTGCGGACTTTTAAGTACCCTAATGTTCAGCTATCAAAGGTGGCCTCACAAGCTGTCTTGGCTGCTGAAGAGAATGAACACACCTTCCTCTGTCCCCTTCTCTCAGTGACATGCCAGGACAGCAGCAGCAGAAATGCTCCTACATCCTATATAATCCACAAGAGGCGCTGGAAAGAGATGGACAGAAAGAAGGACGGTAACCTGGCCAGCTGGGTTTTCTGGTCTATGCCAAATAATGGCCTTTCCATCGGCTAAAGCTTCGATATATGGAAGGTGGTGTAGTAAGGCCAGGGTGGAGCAGGAGCAGGGACGTCAAACATCAGGGTAAAATGCATCCCTCAGGGTCTGTGGTGATGCTGTGTGTAAACTGATCTCCAACCAGCCTTGTAAGATGTACAGAAGCACACTGCCTGACGTACACCAACGGGAGTACCACAGATGAGTTTATTCCTGATTTTATTCCTGATTTAGGTGTTTCTTTCCACTTGCTGTAAGGCAGAGGGCCATGAAATTTTAGCAGCAGCCTCATCAGACTCAGATTGATGGTGTCTTAATGAATCAGAAGGCCATGTGAAATGCCGGGCCCATGCCATCCAAACTATAAAATATCACCAACACTGTTCTGGCGATGATGCAACCGCCACTGTTCACTGTACAAGTCCACATCCATGTGCCAAGAGCCGAGCAGTGAGTAGAGAGGGACTGGGTCTCACAGATATTGATGTTACAGTCGATGATGGTTGGAAGCCACTACGTTGCATAAGCACCAGTTGCTACAAGATGTGTGGTCAGGAACTAAGGCAGTGGTTTCAACCATAAGCAACAAATCTCTTAGCAGCCGCTGTTTCATAAACATTAGTAGCTGTCTCTCAGCTGGACTCAAGTTCAGCATCATTTTGCCAACTAAGAGTACACTTAACTTACTCAATGTGGACCCAGAAGCATGCCTGCCCCCAGCATGGCCTTCGCTGGGCAAGTCATTTAATTCCTAGAGATAAATGTCATGCTGAAAGGAGATGTGGCAGGAAAAGCACTGAGCAGAGTGCCTGGAAAACAGCATCCACTCGGTGCAGCCCAAGGAACAGAAACTCTATTTCAGAATGCAAAGCTGGTGCTACACTGAGTAAGAACTTTGCACTCTAGAGTAAAGAAAAATCATTATTCAGAGACAAAAGTTCAGATGTTTGCTAAACGTGATGTTTGAAGTGACTCCATGTATCCAAAATATATGGAAGTTCAAGACAGGGCCAGTGAGAACAGAGAGATAGCTGAGTAGTGAGGAGCACCCCATGCTCTTGCAAAGGAACCACTGTGAGGGTCTCAGCACCACACAGAAGCTCACAATCATCCTAACTCAGCTTTTGCAGATTCAGTGCCCTCTTCCAGGTCCCGTGGGCACCAAGGACAATTTAGAGCAAATACACATGTGGATGCAAAACCCTTATACACATAAAAGTAGAACAGAACTGAAGAAGGGACGTGGTGGAAGTGTGATGTAATAATCCTAGTGGATAAGTAAGACCCACAACAGGGGTAGCCCTCTGTAACTGCTGCTACCATTTAAGTATGTCATGGCTGGCTCGGCTGCAGACTAAATTCTGGCAGAAGCCTTCTTCTCTGGCTCTGTGTGTCAGCTATGTTTATAATTTATATTTTTATTATATAAACATAAAACTGGATGTCAAGTGGGAAATCTTGTCTTAAATAGCAAATTAGTATGATTCAAAACTGGTCAAAACACCTCTCTGGACTGTCTGCATTTGGTAGATCACCTTACCCCAAATCTGTGTTCGTAGTCAAATTGCCCAACTACTTGAAGCAGCTCAAATACTCTCATTCCTGTACTGATGACATCTGCTGCAGTTATGCTGAGCAAACAGGATTTAAATTGGGGAAAATAATATTTGCACAGAAATCCTTCCTGTCTGTTGATTAAATCCAATCATTCATAATAAACTGGATACATATTAGCTCTCTGTACCTGATTCACACTCTAGGGAGTCCTGCTACAATCAAGCCATACATTTATGTTGATAGTAAAAGTTAAAATAACCAATATTTTAAATTAACAGTCTGTATAATTTTAAACAGTACTGCCGTGAAAAGTCAGAAAGGAAAAAATACATCTTCGTTATAAATGTTAAACTTTAGGCTCTTTATCTAGTGCCCAGCAAGGCTGCTTGTCTCTCCTGTGAAGTTATTTAACACTCATAATGTACAGATACTGCAGACCAGGCTGAAGATATAGAACTAATAATTATATTAATCTAAGTTTATCTGGCCTCCAATGCTAAAACGATGATTTGTGTTTAAATAATAATAACAAAATTATGAATAAAAGGTAGAAAAATTAAATACTCTTATTAAAACTCATAGACTCAACAAATAATTGAGCACCTGCTACAGCTCAGGTACTAGGTGATGTACCTGACATACGTCAGAATTAGGTTCTAGTTGACGTGCCTGACATATGTCAGAATTGTGCCACGGACATAGAGTCTTAGCAGCAATGTTTAGTGTTAACACTAATCACTTACTGGTTTAAAGAGATAGCTTGGGAATTGCATAGTCTATAATTGTCACTACTCACAATGATATTGCTATTAATAAAGAGATCATCTTCCTAATACTGGGTCCAGTCATCATTTCTTGCTGTGTTATTAGGGAATTGGAAAAACTGGGGAGTGGGGGATGGGTGGGCAGTAAGTAAGATCATATCTCTGGCTTATCTGAAAGTTGAGCAGAAGGAGAGACAGATGTGGAACTGCCATACTGTACTTCACATTTGCAGATTATATCTCATGGCGATGCAATCTCTTTACTTAAACAAAGGCGGCGAGGAAGCAGGAAGTAAGGAGACTTTCCAAATATGAACACATGAATGGAGCACAGAGCTGGGCTCTGCCGCTCCACAGCCCACAGCCCTCTGTCTCATGTTTACGAAAGCCACTCAAGGATCAAAAGAGGGAAGCAGTCCTAAAATTAGAACCTGGGGCTGGAGTCCCTTCATTCCTGACCCTAACCCAGGCCCCACTGGATTTCTGCATTCCGTGAAGGCATGGACCATAGCTGTTCAGTTTACCCCTCCACTCTCTACCCATGGACTCCAGTTCCACCAGGGAGATACTCAGCAGCCACTGGGCAGTGGGTTAAATGATTAATTCATTAGCATGCTGCTTTCTCAGCCTCCCGTGGCCAGGATCTGACTTTGTAAAACAACACAGAAGAGTTCGGCAGCCTTTCCCGAATATTCACAGTGACCAAGAGTTAAAGTAATGGGGGTTATTAGAAGGGAACTAGGAAACACTGATGCCCTTAAATCACCTGCTTTAAAGGGGGCCTGGGGAAATGTGAAATTGCAATGATGTGTTTTATAAAGCAGAGCTGGACTGCTTGGCAGGTAAAGGAGCCTTCTTTCAAGCACCAAAATCCAGTCCTGGGACCCATGTGGTCAAAAAAGAAAAAAAGACAACAGATTCCTGCAAGTTGTCTCCTGACCCCCACATGCATGCTGTGCCACAAACACATGCAGAAATAAATAAGTTTTAAATGTAAATAAAAGAAGTCCCTGTACCTAGGAGACAGTTTACACGTTAATGGGGAAAAGTGTGAGAAAATGAATGACTGGAGGTGGGTTTCGAAGAAAAGCATGGTCTTTGGAGCTTAACAGATTCCCCCTGCAAAGTCAGTCCTGAGGGAGGGCTCCTAAGTGAGCAGTTCAACGTGGTCTCAAATCCGGACACACTGACTCCACACTAAGTAACCTTGGAGTCACACACTGAAAGGGGCCTTTGAGAATTCTTTCATCTCGGGCAACATTTCCGATGCTAATGTGTTTCAGCCTCTCAACACTTGCCCATTGTTAAGCAGAAAGCTTGGGCCTCTGGGTGCCCCAGACCACATACCTTATCTGAACACTTTCTTCTATTTCATTATATTTGCTTTACATGGACTTGTGCTTGTGTCTAACCACTATATAACACTCCCTCAAATTATGTTCAGTATTTGAAGTATTACACTTTTTCTAGAAGCAAAAGCAAGGAACTTAGCAGGGGAATTGCTGGAGTCTGAGAAACAATTCAGAGAAATGAAGAATGTGCCAGAGTCTTTGGGGGGGGGCAAGATTAAACACAGCCCAGAAATAGTGGCCTTCTGCACAGTAGTGGGACACCAACAGCTATGAAGAATTTCAGTGTGATAAAAGAGAGACATGCAGGGCTCTGACATGGTCGCAGACGGGCTTAGCCCTAATCTCTCACCCACTGTGGAAAATGAGAGGGACTTGCAGATAGGATTCCATGCCGGAAGTGTGGGGTCCTGCCAAGGAGGACTGAGAGCTTCACAATGGAAGTGACACGCAGTGGCGCTGACAGAGCCTGCAACAGGACCTCTGCCCTGAGGAGAAGACCCCAAGCTTGTGAGGACAGAATATTAGCTGAGGCAAGGGGGCATGGTTTAGTCTTTGAAGATCCCTCTGGTGACACTGTCTATGTTTCCTTCTGAGATATGCATTTAGTTAATGGTTGGGTTTGGGTTTGGTTTAAATCCTTGTAATTTCATGATGAATTATTAAAAGGCATTCTCTGAAATGATTTCTCCCGCTAGTGATACAATACATGGAGCTAATTTTACAATACTTTGGGGTTCATGGACAGGCTTCCTGTTGTACCTGAGGGGGTGAGGGTAGGGGGAATTCATACACAGAGTTTAGAAAAGCAAGGTAATATTTAAACACATTTTAATTTACATGTTCCATCCTATTTTTCAGGTAAAAATATCTTATCAAGGCATGTGCAGCCTTCAACCCTGAAATATAATATTGTTATGCACAAATTCTGTACTCAAGAACCACACAATTGAGTTTTTTAAAAATCCACAGAATACTTTAAAAATAGTTTATGATTGGAGGCTTGAGAGATACCTTAGCAATTAAGAACATATTCTGCTCTTACAGAAAACTCCTTTGGTTAGGATCCCCACAGACCACTCCCCATGCAGAGCAGTTCACAGCTTCCTCAAACTCCAGGTATTCCAAAGGTCTCTCTGGGCACCACAGATTCCTGTATTTATGTGCACATGCCCACACATATACATATGCACATAACTTAAAAAATAAAATCTTGAAAATAAGTTTTGGGGTTTTGCGTTGGGCTACAATCCATAGTGATCCTTAGCTGCAGGTAGCCTGTGAACCATGGACATGCCACAATGCTGGAACGCGACCCAAACAGATGGCAAAGAATCAGTGCTATAAGATGTATGCTTCAGGGGCTAGAGAGATGGCTCTGTCGGTAAGAGCACTGCCTACTGTTCCAGAGGACCTACATTCGATTCTCAGCACCTACATAAGATTCGCAATGGTCTACATGTCCAGACTCGGGAACCTAATGCCTTTTCTGGCCTCCTCAGGCATTGGCAACACACATGCTGCACAGATATACACTCGGGTAAAATCCCATACACATAAAAGTAAAGGTTTTAAATGTGCATTTCAGACATGGACATCACGTGGGCATTTTAACGTATTTTACTACCATGTGTTTATTATTGCCATTTAAACTGACCAGTCCAAGAAGTATATATTTGTTCACTCTAAATTATTTGCTTTTTATGAATCTGAGTATGTAGTCTCACCAGAACCACAAAGTGAACCAGGATCGAAGGCATTCAGAAAAAGGGAAGCCTATGATCCACGAGAACATAGCAACAGGCACTTTTAACCATTCATCACCAGGACAGGAAAAATGCACTGCCAAAGACAGAAGGAAATATCCTTGGTCACAGTCACCGCCTGGGGCTGGGGTGAAGCAGGGACACAAGCTCAAGACTCCCTGTACAGAAGGTACAGATGCTGGGGACAAAGGCCTTGCGACACTTTTTTGTTTTTCAAATGGAGAGGGGGTGCAATTGGACCAATGAATGGAGCAGGCCAGAGATGCTGCTGGCTGTGCTGCAATGCAGACAACAGTCTCACAGATGACTCTACTATAAAGAAAACACAGGTGAAAACATGGCTGGGCTGAGGTGACTTCAGGATTTGCACCATCCAAACCCATATAGATATCCAGAGACAAGGATAGGGAGTCCCTAAAGCAGGTTCTCTAGACTAGCTGATGAGGTGAGCCCTGAACTGTGAGAAGCTGTCTAAATGAACGAAGCAGGTGATCAAGAAAGACTCCCCAGGAGCAGGCTAAGGCTTGCATATGTGTGCATGCACACATGTGCACTCAGACATACACATAACATGTGTGCCTGTACAATATGAGCGCTCATACGCATGATGCATACCATATACAGACATAAGCGAAGGAGGATGGAAAGGAGGAGGAGGGAAAGGAGGTGTCTGCCATGCAGAACACAAAGTTCTTTTAAGTCTTTGTAAACGTTAAATTATTAACCAAAAGTTTGAATGAGTTTATGGATAGCCTTTTCAGTTTATGGGACACAGAGCATGAATGGACGAGTCTATCACACATGCCACGATATGTGGGTCAGCGTGTCAGCAACTAAAGGTGAGGAGAGATTGGGTCAATAAACAGAATTATCCATACAGTGGACCAATGACACACCAGTGAGCCACAGCTCCAATGTCCTCTGTATAGTTCAAACAAACACTGAATGAGAAAAGGAAATCATAGAGCACTGCCATGTGATTCCTGGAGCTGAAAGATGAAGCCATGGTTTAGGATTGGATCCACTGACTTAGACTATAATAAGAAGCGAAGGAGTGAGCAGGACAATACTCAGCAGGGTTAACTCTGTGGGGAGTGTGTTCTACATTAAGAAGTGTGGCATGTGCACAAGTAGTCATTTCATTATTCTTCAGTAAATGAATGGGCTTTGGATGCTTTTCTCCATGTAAGATATATTTAATAATAAGACAGGTGTGATGGCTCACATCTGTCCAAGGCTGAAGCAGGAGGATTGCTATGAGTTCACAGCCAACAAGTGAACTCCAGAATTACATACTGAATTCCAGGCCACCTGGGACTACAGTGCGAGAAAAGGGAGGAAGGGAGGAAAAGAGGGAGGAAGGGAGGAAAAGAGGGAGGGAGAAAATATATTTAATCCAGAAAGGGGAGTACGGATAGGGAGAAAATGAGATATAAAGAGTCACTAAAGACACTAAAAAGGACAATAGTGACATCATATAGCTACCTAAAATGCCACATGTCAAATGCACCTCATCTCCCAGGGAGCAGCATGTATCATACCTATCTGACAGTAACCAAAACTGTGTTTCATCGGTTCCTCAGTTATTCTGACACGATTCAGCTCTAACCTGGACTGCTGAACTACCCCGCCTGAGCCTACAGATCCTTTCCTAGGTGGGGGATTGCTGTACTCAGGCAATTAATGGCTCACCAATAAATAGTGAAAGAATTTCAAATGTTTTGTTTTGCCTGCCAATCAAGAGCCAACCTACTTCCCTAGACTTAATGACTCCAGTCAACATGGGCTGTGCATCATGCTCTCAGTCTAGCTGTGCATGCTCACTGAGGTCACTCTATTGCTAGGAACACGCTTCATGTACTCACACTCTGTTTCTGTCCCAATGTCTCCACACTGTCCAGCAAAGTAAGACAGACGTGCTAACCAGTATGAATGGGGAACAGAGCAGCAGGACCATCCAGTTGAGTGTCTAAATTTATCCAAAGCCTTTTTCAAATGGTTCCTGTTATCTACCCAAGCTGGACAAGAGCAGAGATGTCCAAACCTGCAGCACAGAACCCATTGATACTGGCATCCACATATGGCAATGCCATACCATGGGTTACTATGACCATCATGTCTTAGCTTAGGTTTCTGTTGCTACAGTGAAACTCCATGACCAGAAAGCAAGCTGGGCAGGAAAGGGTTTCTTTGGCTTACACTTCCACATTGCTGTTCATCACTGAAGGAAGTCAGGACAGAACCTCAAACAGGGCAGTTACCTGGAGGCAAGGGCCATGGAGGGGAGCTACATATTGGCTTGCTCCCCTGGCTTGCCCAGCCTGATTTACTTTAGAACCCAGAACCAGAGATAGTGGCACAAACCATGGGCTGGGCCCATGTTCCCCCATTGTTCACTAATTAGTAACTGCTTTACAGCTAGACCTTATGGCGGCATTTTCTCAATTAAGGTTCCCTCTTTGCACATTGCTCTAGTTGGCGGGTCAAGAGGTGAATTCACACACATACAGATGAACAAAATCAGTCAGATATGACAGTACAGACTGCATGATTTGATTTACATAGTTAAATAAAACTCACACAAGCATTAATCTGTGCTGTTAGAAGTCAGCACATGGAGTTCATATCTCCAGCACACACATAAAAGCTGGGCACCGGCAATATGCACCTTCAACTATAGCACATGGGAGGCACAGGGCAGACAAAAACAGACACTTGGAGCCCACTGCCCAGGCAGTCAAGTCAAACCAATGAGCTCCAGGTTTACTGAGAGATCCTGTCTCAAGAATGAGGCAGGAATCAATTAAGGAAGACACTTGGCATTGCCCTCCAGTCTCCATCCACAACCATTCACATGCACATGCACCTGCACATGTATGTATACCCATCCATACGAACATGTAAACACAAGAAATGGGGAGGACAGTGTTGGTATTTAGAGTAAGGAGTAATGAAGGGTTCCAAAAGGGTGCTGATCCACTTGGTCTCAGACTGGGCGCTGCTAACTCGCAGAAAATGTATTAAGAAGTGAATAAAAGATTTGACTACTTTGTAAGATAGTATGGTTCAGGCTGGAGGGTCAGGCTCAGTAATTAAGGCCAATTGCTGCTCTCTCAGAAGACACAAGTTAAATTCCCAGAACCCACATGGCATCTTACAACTGTCTGTGATGTCAGTTCCAGAGGACCTATACCCTCTTCTGGCCTCCAGGGGCTCATGTGTCATACATAGACATACATGCAAGAAAACACTTATATACCCATAAAATTTAAACTTTGACAAATGTTTTAATAGAATGTAAAAGTTCAACAAAAATCCTCTTAAAAATACTTTAAAATTAATCTATTCCTCAAGTTCATTCCTTGGCAAACCTTCCTCATTTCCTGAACCAAATATTAATTGATCTCTTTCTCCTTTAATGTATCTTCAAGATTATTGGTGGACAAACCTTTCTCACTTTCTCAACAATAACTCCCTAGTATTAACTGCTCTGTGTTCACCCAATAGCCAATGCTCATCAGAGAATTACGACCTGAAGTCACCTTCCGTCTTGGGCTTATTTGTTAAAGGACAGTGAGACACCATGCAGTTCCAGAGTTGAGGATTTCCTCTACAGTTCCCAGGAGCAAAGCATTACTGTGACTAGGCAGCAAATATCTCATGGCACTTACATACCATTTACAGAATTTAAATTACATGCATTACACTTCTAAAGCATTTCTTTCGGAACACCTTCTTTAGCAGCTAGCATCATGCCATTAGTATTATTCAATTGCCATCTCTAGTCATTCACATTTGCCCTTTCTTGGTGTGTGGTTCTATAAAGTAGAAACGTATAGTCCAATAACCATCATCCCCACAGTCAAGGTTTAGGACAGCCACTCCTTTGTGCTTGCCCAGAGGTAGTCAGGTCTCCCCTGAGCACGATCTCCCAGAAACCATTCATTACAGAACTGAGGATGCCTCCAGTTCCTGAGTTGTGATTAGAGGTGTGAACCCCCACACTTGGTTTATGTGGTGCTGGGGATCAAACCCGGGGCTTTGCTGCACAAGCGCTCTACCAACATCTCCAGCCAGAACATATACAGCCTCTGGAATCCACTTTCTTGCCTTGACAAATGATTTGAGAGTTCCCCACAGGGGTACAGATATCCAGAGCCTATTGCTTTTAATTGCTAATTAGATTTCCCTGGAACTGTAACTGGTTGATCATTTACCAGGGAATGCACATTCGGGATGGTTTCTAGTCTGGAGCCATAGTAAAGGTACTTGAATACTGGTGGTGGGGTGGAGGGGTAGGAGTGTTTGCAAGTGACTCAATGAAGGTGACAGTAATGACAAAAGAAACTACAGGAAAGGCACACCTGACCCAGGATCAATAACGCTTGGCTTGTAAGGTATTCTGTTGAGAGACTATCAGTGACATTTTCTATGTTGAGTGGGTGTGGCTCATCACGGGGGTAGAGTTCAGAAGCATCCACTGAGGCAGCGTTCACGTGGCTCCCCCTTGCCAGACATGATCCTTGTGGCCAAACTACCACAATCTTATGCCCTGGTTTATATAGAGTATTCACCACTCCTTTGTCAGCAAATGACACTGCCCAGTGGCTGCTGACTTTTATCTGACCTAATACACACACCTGTGACACGCCGGAAGGACTATCTGACACTTGGGGACCCTGTGAGCATCCTACAAAAAGGGCTGCTTCAACAATTATGCAGAGCAGTGACTACAGCTGCACTTTTTTCTGTTGATTTAAACATAAAAAGCATATGTCTGAATCCTCGGGGGCATATCACAGATCACAATGTTTCTAGGAGATGGTGCTTTGGGTGTCCTTCTGTCAAGCCTGGGCCATGGTAGGGCCAGGGTCACAACCACAGGAAAAGAGAATGACATTTCAGGGTCATACCTCCCTGTACTCACCACTGCATCAACAGTAACTCAGTCTTTAAGACTCAAGAGTGACAGGAAAACGTTTTATGCTCTGAAACCTTCAGTAAGTCCGTGACAATCCAAAGGAAATTTGTGAGAAGCTCTTCCTTCCGGCCTTGTCAAAGACACTTAATCAGAAGCAGCAGTAGGGAGCTTAGTTGCTTATGGAAGGTTCGCGATGGATCACCACACATAGCATGCTTTATTTTAATCTCCGTTTACACCTTAACTTTCATACCATTATGATGTCCTTCTCTCAATGAAGACAATGTCGTTTTGAGAGATTACTCATGAAACAGTTTTCAACCCAAGGCACAGTTGAATCCACATCCTCTGTTCCTTAAATCACAGTCTACAAGTAAATATATCCATCTCTCCAGACACTCAAAAAATACAGTATTGTTAAAGCCGCCCACAGAAAGAACTAAGAAGACATGTTGCTTGCCTCTGGGTACTCATTCGTGAGAGAATTATCAGCAACAGTATCTTTAACTCTTAGATCAAACGCTTTTCAGAGACTCACAGAAAAACCACACTTGCCAGAGAAAACTCATGCATGCATAATCAGGGAGAGCTCACTGAATATTTGCAGTGGAAGTTAGTATTCCCCAAATTACTTGAATAGTGACAGTGTACTGCCAGGAATTCAAAAGGGAGCGAAGTTTTGAAAACTGAGCTATGCACTGAGGCTAAGCTGGAAGGAGCCCGGACCTCTGATGAGCATTCCAGCAAGCAAGCTCCAGGCAAAAGATACCAGGGAGGAGGAGGAGTGGAGCGGGGAAATTGGTTACAGGCCACAGACATATCTGAGGCATGAGTTTCTGACCTGTGGAAAGGATGTGGTGAGGAGCAGATAAAAGGAACTTCATAGCCAAGCTCCTCCCCTCTCTCATGAGCTGTGCCCCCAAAGGGAAACTATTCAACCCCTCTGTTTCCTCATATACAAAATGGAAATAAGAACAGTCCCATCCACAGGCTGTGCCATGGCGCAGGGAACAGTGTCTCACATGTACTTGGGACGAACATTCGAACCTAAGAATCCGATACACTGTAGCCTTCTCCATTAAAAACACCATCACCATCGTCAGCCGCATCACTGGAGACTGAGGCTGGCATGGCTTCACCAAGACTAGCTCTACCCTTCTACATTCAGAGGCACTTCACCAGGATCGTTTGCCAGAATATTTCCAGGTAAATGGAGACTCTCAAATACTCTCCTAGTAAACTCACCCCATGGCTTACTCTCATCAGCACCGAAGCATGAGGTGAATGGTACATAAAAGGGGAATTACGAGTCTTTGGGGTATCCGTGACAGGTTCTTTATTAACACCAGGATCCACTCTTCAGTGAGAATGGATTTCACTATTAAAAGCTAATGAGACGGCATTGATTATGTCAGTAAGATCATGTTCATAAGCAGACTCAAGAAGATAAATTTTTTAGAAGACTTTCCACACTCAGTTATCAATGTGTGTTACCATCTGAGGATACCACGGGAACGGAGAAAACAGAGTGACACAAATGTCTGTTCAATGTTTCTTTACCACTATGTTTTCAGTAATAGTTTGTTTTCAGTTAACAATGTGATCAAAGGGGCTGATGCCAAAGCTGGAATCCATTCCGGAGTGCTTCAGGGAACACATGAAGGATGATTTGTTTTGACTCTACAGCCATGGTGACACATAGACCATTCATGAGACCTTTGCTCTTTCAAATGTTCCATGGCCAGCCAATATCTGCCAAAGTAATACTGTCACAGAGTGAGTTGAGGAAAAATGAAGTAATGTGAAAACATAGCCATTTCGTCTTCCCAAGAAAGGTAGTAGGCTATCTACTTCTGTCTTTCATCTACCTGGACCTGATCTGCAAAGTCACCATGCCTCCTTGCTTCAAAGCACCCCTGGAAGGAAGTGTAAGGATTCCACAGTGCCCTCTAACCAAGTTACTGTTATTCAGTCATCTCCTTTCCTCCCTCTTCAGATCTGTGTTCCTGCAAAAGCAGGGAAACAAAGGAGTTTGATTCCATCTACCAGAAAAAAAAAATGCAGAAAATCCTATTTTCTAGGGCAGGAAGAGGAATCTATTCCCGACATAGGGACTGAGGGAAGGAGTGGCTATAGGATAAAAATTTCTAGCATCCCTGACCGAGAGTGTGAGGGAATGAGCTGCATACCACATGGAGATGGCAATGGTATAATTGTAAAATGCCAATGTCTTACCACAGCCAAGCAGGGATCCCTCTAAGAAGGAATTCCCACGTGGTTTTTAGAGAACCAGGTGAGGCCTCAAGACCTGGTGCCAGAGCAATCTTCAAGGTGCATCCAGACAAACCAAAGAAGCTTGCTTTCTGACGCAGGCCTGGCTCTCCATCTGACACCAGTCACACGTGCATGTGACAGGAAAGGAGGCTGCTAACCCCATCGAGAGTCCATTTATCTGGAGAATTCTTTTCACACTTCTGTTGATGTAACCACAATTTATGAACAAAATGGTTACCATTAAACAAGGTTCTGTCCTTACCAGCCCTGATCCGCTTCCCTCTGCATGGAGAGGGGAAAAACAGAAAACAAAAAACAAAAAACAAAAAACAAACAAACAAAAAAAAAAACTAAACTCCCTCATGCAAGGGAGGTGTGCTATATGTGTCATAAAGGCCTGGCCTCTATGCCCATTTAACCTTCCAGTATTCCCTCCTTCTGTGGTATCCTTAGAAGACTATCACAGAATGTATATTTTTTTTTCCAAGGTGGATACAATGTTGCTCTATAAGAGCACGAAGATGTGAGCATGCTTGAACACTAGTTATTCTTTGATATGTGTTAGGTTACCCTACCCACAGCTCACAAGTTCTCTGCTATAAGTTGAGATACGCAAATGACAAACAACAGAGAAAACAAAGACATGGTCAGCCTCAGTCTTGCTCTCACAATGACCAATAAGTGGTTAATCCTGGAGGATGAACTCCTAATCCATTATCCTAGTGACAAGCAGAGACCCCCGGGTCCTTTCTTAGATGACAAATCCCCAGGATTATTTGTAGATGTGCCTTGCTAAGTATAAAAACTGTAATCACCACAAGGCCGTGTGGGTAGGCTGGTGGCACAATAGATAAGGGCCCCGACTATAGATCAAAGACAAGGCTTTACCACACCTGTAAGAACATAGCTTAGTGGTCTCTGTGAAGGCTTGCTATTCTTCTAAAACTATTGATGTCCAGTCATTAATTGCACAAATATTTACTAAACTCTTACCGAGGGCCAGTGACCAGAGTTGGCCCAGAATACAAAGCAGCAGGAAAGGTGTAGCCTTCAAGGGGTGAAATGAGTTTACAGACATGGTCCAGCAGGTACAAGCCCATCCTACCAGGTCAAAAAGCCAAGGCTGTGTAGAAGCATGATTATGTGTGATATTGACACCAGAGGCCTCTCTCCTGACAGTCTTGATGGAGGCAACATCCAGAATAAAAGAGACACCTCGGGCCAGACTCAGGATGCTCTCTCCTCAAAGAGGAGTGCTTTACCCTTGCTGCTATCCCTCTGGGCCATGCTGTCCCTCCCTAGATGTCTGCACAGTTCACTCTATTGTTAATTCAAAACCCGGCTCAGAAGAAACTCTAGTGCTGAAGCTTAACCCATTAACCTCAAATTAAACAGAAACCCCCTCTTTTTTTTTTTTTTTTGTTTCTTTCCAACCCCATTCCTGACAGTCTGTGATCTCTGATACTGTATATATTCTTGTCCATTTTATTCACTGTTCTCGCCCTAAAACCAAAGTAGTATGTCAGGGTAGATGCGACGAAAACAAACTCAAGTTTAATCAGTCTCCATAAGGACTAGAGAAAAAGTAAGAAAGGGAAGAAGGGGTGAAGGAGGGAGGGAAGGAACAGAAGGGAGCAGGGATGGTAGGAAGGGAGGAAACCATGCAATTGCAACTGAGAAAACTTGAAAAAGTAAACACACATACACAAAAAATTGCCAACTCTTGAATAGTACTAGAATCAAGTATGCTAAAAAAAGAGGTCACAGGAAAAACACTGAAATGCTTCCAAACTTACCAGGCAAAAGTAAAAATAAAATGGCTTCATGAAGAAAGTTGCTTTCCTGTTTTTGCTTATCTATTCTCTTATTTATCTCTTCTCAAAAGATTTAAATGCACGTTATAGAAAGAGCATGCAGTGTCCCAAGATAAAAGAACAAGGGCAGACAGTTAGGACTGGATGAATGGAAGGTAATTCAGGAGAAGAAAGGGACGATCTTAAGAGGAGCCTGCATGGCTTCCTGAGGTGAACCCCAAGTTGCTTTCTAAGCCAGAGGACTTATGAGTCCAGCATCTTGCAGGACAAGGCAGGGGAAGTTAGCTAAGGCGACTGAAGACAGCCTACTCTATTTTTAGGGAGAGGGCACTACTTCCTGACTGGACCCAAGAGTCACCGTGAATATAAGAGTTCAATGTGGGCAGACCTGGTGTTTGAATCAATTCTGGTCAATTAAATACACTGGTAGGAAATTTCATTCCCATGTTCCCGTGCTGGCAAGTGATTTTTCTTTTGAGCCCCTCCCCCAACTCAATGTGTGGGTCAAAGCAAACATGTCTGTGACCATAAAGAGGAAGGAGATAGGATCGGTTACATGACTAACTATCCCCATAAAGCAGAAGGCCAAAGCTGTGCAGGAACACAGTCATTTGTGGTATTGAAGCCAGAGACACTTCTCCCAACAGTCATAAAGAGGACTTCGTAAAACCCACAAGGCAGGCACCACACAAATCAGCATTATAAATCCCTACCTTGTGATGATCTCCAATGACAGTGGAGGATAGTGCAAAATGTAATCTAGTTTACACTATGTAAGTGGTGGGCAGGTAGGAAGATATCTCAGGCATATCTCATGATCAAAACCTCTGCTCATCTGGAGGGCTTAGGCACAGACTCTGCAGTGTATTTCCCTTAAGTGATTACTTTTTGATATAAAACTCCCGAGCTTCCTTTAAACATTTCAAATGCCACGCTCTTGCTCCCTATTTGTGGTAAGGTGTTCAGGAGGAACAGGGGACCTCTTTCTTTGAGACTATGTGAACTTCAGGTTTTCCTGGCAGCGTTTAGAAGAATTGAGTTGCACTAAGACCAAGGTTGGACTTCCAGACAGGGACCTGGAGTGCGTTATTTCATGACACTTCAAGTCCAAGGCCACTTGCTTGACTGGAGAGCCCATCTGGTAAGGGAACTGGATGTAGGAGCAGAAGAGCTTGGCAGGCCTCCAGTTACATGCCAAGGGAGAATACACGGGCAGGGCTGAAGGTCTCCACAAAAGTCATGTTGTTCCACGTCTGTTCCAGGTCATGAACTAAAGCATGGTGGAGTTTAGTACCACACAGGGATGCTTCCTGCAAGGCTTGAAGCAATGAGTAATGATGGGGAGGCTGTTTCCAAACTGGGCTCTTGTCACAACTAGAACAAGCACAGCTAAGCTTCATCTCACGCACAGGCAGTCCGTTCTGCCACAGTGTGGTTTGGGAAATGCGCTGCCCCACACAAGTGTCTGAGAACAGCAGGAGAACCACAGCAAGTGTGGGTTTGCCCACAGAACCACGCGGTGACCACAGAAAAGTACACCCATCCGGCAGTACAGAAAGCACAAAAGCACACCGAAAACACACACCGGCTGCCTCAGTTTACCACAGGTGGTGCTATACCCACTACATCCAACTTCAGATAAGCTGCCTTGTATGGCTCTGTAACAACTCAAATGGGACCACATTAGTAGGCAACCTCTCAGTCATAGACAAGGCCAGGTACCAAGTTTATTGTGTTTGATGCACTGTTTAACCCACGAACAACCATAAACAGAGCAACTATTCTTATTAGGCTCCTGTCTTCTCATTTAAAAGAAAAGATTTTAAATATCGTATTTCTAGTTTGATAGAAAAACATCTATGTGCATCTATGCAATTGCATCATTTTGCACAGATGGTGACTTTAAAAACCTGTATCAGGCTACAGAGTTATGGTGTCTTATCACTCAGGGGCCCATACTGCTCTTACCGAAAAAGAAGTCAGGTTTGGTTCCCAGAACTCACAGCAGGAGGATTATGGTTGCCAATAACCCCAGAACCAACACCCTCCAACCTCCATGCTTACCTGCATACATGTAGTACACATAAACTCACAAAGGCACAAACACACACACACATGCATGCACACACACACATGCATGCACACACACACGCACACACAGAGGAGCAAAACTAATTTTTAAAAATGTGTTGCACTAGAGCATAACTGAAGGAACTAGAAAATTATGTAAAATGTTTTAATGTGAATTTTGCTAGAATGCAAACTCAACCGAAAGCTGTTAGATACAAATGGGCACCAGTTCAAGTGTGTGAACTCATGAACTCTGTTAGAGAGAACATGTTAAGTAAGCTTCTAAGTAAGTGTGCTCTGTACCACAAAAGTGGCATCCTCCAGACCGTGCGTTTGCTCACTAGAGGAACTAAAAGTGAGCGAAATACGAACCAAGTCTGCCTTACTCAGCATCCGCATGTGAACTTCTCAACCCTCCCTCTGGCCCTTTTCTGTGACCTGCTATGGACAATGTGTCTTCACTGCTCTTTGATATTGGCTTAAAATACTTAACCTGTTTCTCTTAACTCAGCTCTACACCCAAAATGCTACTCCTAACCAGTATGCTTTCCTGAGAGGAAAGAGGCACGTTATATCACCCACCTGACCAGCCTCTCTCATTATTGGCTGAGCACGTGATATCTGCTCAGCTTCAGGCTCTGTGAGAGAAACAAGAGTGTTCCACGGAGTAGGCCTAGCCAAGAGAATTTCTTAGTTTCCAAATTTGTTCTAGCTGTAACATTTTTTTTTACTCTTAAGATTAATTACTATTTTCATTCTAGCTCTAAGATTTGTTAAAAATATAAATTATATAAATAGCACATTCAGAAAAGAAAATGGACTTGTATTGTTAAGCTTCTGCAAATTACAGCTTCAACAATTGCCTCCTGGCCTTCTGTCTGCCATCATCGAAAACACTGTACCACCAAAATTAACTACATAAAATACAGCTGCATCTGAATATTTTTAAGTAGTAAATACACACATTAAAAACATCAGGTTGACTAACCACTATTTTCCTTCCTTTTTTTTCATCTTTCAGTATGGTTATTTTGAGAGAGAGAGAGAGAGAGAGAGAGAGAGAGAGAGAGAGAGAGAGACTAAAGGCTGTAGTAAATTGTGTGGATACATAGTTATGGAAATATACACCTATATTAATATATATGCATTTGTATATATTACATATAATATGGGAATGTTTTATTTAGCCTAAATATCCTTCTTCTGAATAAGTTATATGTTCTATAGATGACACACACACATCTCACCATGAAAAACTGTGTGGGGTTCCCCCCATATTGCTACTAGATGAGACACTAAGAATTAAATAGAAATAAAGACTGCAAGATGATGTCAAAAAAGGCTGAAGGGCTGGGGATACAGCACAACTGCCAGGATGCTGGCCTTGCATGCACAGAGCCGTAGGTTGGATTCCAGCATCTATAAACTCTATGTGGTAGTACGAGACTGCAACTCTAGCCTTCAAGAGGCAGAGGCGGGAGACTCAGAAGTCAGAGGTTCAAGATCACCCTCATTTAGGTAGTAAATCTGAAGTCACCCTGGGCTATAGGAAAGCTTGTCCCAAAAATTAGGATTAAAATAGAGTGGCAACCCATTCATGTATTTGCCAGTCTGAAACTGTACTTGATTTCTCTCTCATTTAAGAAATACTGCTCAGTCGGTCACTGTTACTGTCTACGAATGGTGAAGGAAGAACTCTAGGAAATTACAGTGTTACACTCTATGCCTTCAAGTGTTGCCTCCATATTTGATGCTATGGCTTCTCTCAGTGAAGACAATGTCTCCTTATCCCAACAGCATCTGGATGTAAGTACGGCCTTCTGTCAAGATTCCTGCCCTTTCAAAGCATCTCCGTGTATGACAGAATGGATGCATTGCTTAGCTGAATCCAGTCAGTAACTCTTGAAAATGTTACAGGACCCCCCCACCCCCTTGTGCCTACAACAACTTTCCTAGAGTGGCTGTGTTCGAGAAGTTTGTTCCAAAGCTCACCTTCCACCTAAGGACAGGGAAAACAGGACCCTCTTCTCAAGGACAGGTAATGGCCATGACCCAGGGTGTTCTGAAGTCACCCTGAGCCTAGTAAAAATCTCTTTACAGTTTCCATCCCATGCCTGAGAAAGCTCCTCAACTACCGACCAGCTGAATTAGACACATTTGTGCCACTGTAAACACCTAAGAGCGACTGATCCTCCAGAGAGTCCAGCCACACAACTCCTACCACTCTTGGCACAGGGTCACAGGGCCCAAAGGAAGCAACTAATTTCATGTGAGACTCAGTACTAGAAGTTCAGTAAAGGTCCTCATGGAAATGTCCTCATTTGTTAAACGATCAACTGAAATTCTCTGACACTTTTGAACCTGTCTCTGTAGAAACAGTTCTATATTTACAGACTTGAGTTCCCTTTGGAGATACTGGATATCAGTCACCAGAATCAAGGTTGACCTCCCTGCTGAGCCTCCATTCAGCTACCATTGCCTTTTGGATAAGCCATTGGGTAAAGTCAGGGCTTGGGTCCATTGCTGGAGAGGAAGTGGGGAAGGAGAACATCCATCATGGATAAGAAGGTAAGCAGGCTCTTCTATTGAGAAGTAACTCAGAATTGATTACTCAGTAGAGTGTCAAAAAAGAGACAAGAAGAGAAAATCCTTGGCTGTACTAGACACCGGAAAGGGGGAAGGAAAAAAAAAGCCACAAAATGAAAACTGCCTTTCAAACATGGTTATAGTTCAGCTTTAAAAAAAAAAAAATCACATGATTTTGTTCCTAGCACTATATAATGAAAAGGAGCATTGACATCCAGTGGGAAAGCAGCGTTTTATGGTCTCAGCAGTAATTACTACAAAGCTCATTTGTAACGGCGTGGCCAACCCTCACTTTGTCTGACCCCAAAAGCCAACGTCCTCTGAAGTCAGAACCAAGGGACTTAAGGTCATGCTTAAAATTATTATAAGTTCAAAAAAGAAATAAACAAACTGACTTCACATTGACAGGCATATGAAATTTTTCCAGTATGAAAGAAAAGTTGGAACCATTGCTCTGTGTCACAAAGCACCAGTGGTCACCACTCAGGAAAACAAACCATGGCTAAACTCATTTAAAAAAAAAAAAAAAAAAAAGCTCAAGCAGTGTGCCATACTAACAAGAAAATGCCTGGTAGGGGACACGAGGCTCTGCAGCTCAACCCTACCACTCCCCACACCAGCTCCATGTTTACATGCAACCTTGCAGAGTCCCCTTGCTTTTCAACACTCAAGCACCAGACTCTAAAAATCAACAGGAGATGAAGCAAGGAAACAGGAACCCCAGAATATGCTGGGGTCCGTTAAACGCCCTTCTCACTAAAGAAATCAGTGACGTATACTACCCATGCAAAAGGCGACTGCCCAGATGTTCTCTGCCACTTATCCATAAGAGAAAGCAAAATCAGACTTACCCTGGGAAGCCATCCCATAGGCTGACACAGAAGCACAGCCTGTTGACAAGATATGTAACCTCACTGGGCTTAATCTTCCCATCCACCTACTAACCCCTATGACAGCCTGTGTATCTGGCTTTTGAAAAAGAACTTCTGCAAATGTATGGTGGATGAGTAATCGCGGCGACTTCATAAAAGATGCCAAACCCATCACTAGGAAGGGCAGTTTCATTTACTCACTGCATTTTTATGTGCTTTTATGTATTTTCTTTAGTGAAATTACTGGTGTTTTGCTGATGTCAATTCCCTGTCCTTGTCCGAGAGGAAGGAGGCTGCCCGTTTTGTGTATAATTTTTTCTGGCTCTCTGTCAGCAGGCAGAAATATTGAACTAATATATGAAGGCATGGCTTGGCAGACAAATCAACTTTGATTTGAAA
Source organism: Rattus rattus (assembly GCF_011064425.1). NCBI lineage: Eukaryota > Metazoa > Chordata > Mammalia > Rodentia > Muridae > Rattus > Rattus rattus. The sequence goes on from NC_046159.1 coordinate 49,157,914, forward strand.
GTTTATATGCCTGCCATTTTCCTAAGTCGTATGAAATAGCTATTCAACCCTCTTCTCTCTCCTTGCATTAAAAATGTCAATATTGTTTGATTACAATAGTTATTAGAAATACTGAATCTGAGGCTTAGATCAATTTTTCATAGTCTCTCCACTTGATCTTTGCATTAAAACCTGAGTAGTCTATTCTAGAATTTTCTATGTATATATCTCCTGGAGGTACACACACACACACACACACACACACACACACACACACACACACACACACATGCATAGACAAACAAAGTCACATTCTTTAAAAGCACTAAAACCCTGTAGACTGACAAGTATTGAACATAACAATATTCCAGATGTTATGAGGGTAACAGGGGTCACAAACAATAGAATATTTTCATTGAGATCAAAGCAATATCTGTAATCAAGCACACTAATATTTCTTCTAGAAAACATGAATATTAAACTAAGTGTGATAATAAAGCTTATAAATGACCTTCTGTCAACTTAGGCTAGGCCAAAAAACATATCAGAAAAAAAATCAACATCCTTCAACATTCTGGGAGACCTTCTGATTTCAGAACTGTGAATAGGGATGTCTGACCTATACTTTTACTCAGTTAGTGAACTAAGTTTTGAATTCTTCAGCTGTTTCATCACATACATTCATAAAGGGAAATTTTGACGACAATTCAGACAGAATTAAAGCCACTATTGTACCTCACCATGCAGAGTGCTAAAAAGCTTTACTCATAAATGTATCAAACACATCCTTTGTGTACCAACTTGGCCATATGCAAACACACACACACACACACACACACACACATACACATGCATACATGCATGCACACACATGCATGCATGCGCACACATGTATGCACATATGCACACACAAATACACATGTATGCACACACATAACACTCTAGTGTTAAAAAAAACAATGGTTTGTTCAAGAAAACATTACAAGGCATGATGCTACTGTAGTAATTTTATGTTGGTGCCATGTGGACACATGTTTTCATTTAGTCTCCTCAGCACCTTTAAGGCATTTCCTAGGAGAAAAACAAAAACAAAACTCTCTTTTCATGAGTTTACAAGGAATCAGAGATAGCTTTGGCATTGGAAGTCAGAGGTCTCCATCCTCTCACTCCCCTGCACGTAGGGGCCTTAAGCTCAGTCACTCAGGAAAGCTAGAACCAGCAGTGTGGCACGTTCACTGGTAGGGGAAGACAAGAGTGTAGCTGGGAAGCTTTGGCAGCAGGGCTTTGCTGTGTGGCAGCATTAGAAGGACACCAACAACGTATGTGCCAGTCTGGTGTCCACGGACAACATCCATTATCCCCATGGGCCCAGGAGTGCCATGCTACTGCCTTGCTCCTTACTGCACATCCCTACCTTACTCTTGGGCTTCACAGGGTTCCAGGGCTTCTGGGGGTCCTTTAATAAACTCTCTTTGGGCTTACTGGGAGAGTCCAGCTTAAAAAATAGCCAGGATGATGATGGCCAGAGAAGGAAAGTTCTTTTAATGAAGTGAGGCAGAGTGATATAGTGCAGGGATCTGATCATGACCTGAAAGTCAAAGACTGCAGCCTCCAATTCCCCAGTTACATTAACTGACTCCGGGCCCAAGGACACGCGTACTGCATTAGCTGCGCCTCTCATAGCTATGAAATAGCTGCTCAGAATAAAGAAATACATTCTTTGACGTGGTCATTCTTTGCTCATTCAGACTCGCCCTGAGCATCTGTGATCTGCGACACCCTCAACATAGGTCTGGCTGGTCTAGCAAAGGATACTATCATGTGTCCAGTCCAATCTGAGATTCAGAAAAATCATAAGCAACTCTCACTGTAATCTTGTCCCAGATTTGAAATACACTTTGCTTTAAGTCCCATTTTCAGGTTATGCTTATACTAAAGTGGTATTTAGTCTATAACACAGATTTTACTGATATCAGGAGCTTTCCTACTGGGTGCTCCACAAGCAGCAGAGATGCCCGAGTGGTTGGTTATCACAGACCTTTGCTTAAGTGTCAGAGGCTAGGGATGGCGTCTATACAAGAAGCGAATCAGCCAAAACCTGCACACGGTGTGAACAGGGAAAGGGCTGTGAAGGGACTGCAGGGGGTGACACAGGAAATAAGGATAGAGTGCACTGGAAGACAGGAGGGTGAAGGACAAGCCTGTCCAAGAATGAACGCTAAAAGAAAGACCAGATTACAGAAAATGAAAAAGCCCATAAAAATGGAGCACATCTTGACCTAGCCACTAGCCACTCGTTAAAGAGTTGCCCACCTCTTTGCAGGACCAGATTGCATGACCCTGAATAAGAGGATTCTTTGCCTTGCCCCATCCCAGCCCTATCCTGGAGATGGAAAAATGTAATAAGCAGGGACGCAAACCCAGCACCAATGAACGCCTGGCCACTACCATCTGTTTATGACCTCAGGAGATACTGAACCAGGGACTGCCCAGCCCAGCTCCACAGGAGTTAGGAAAGAACAGGGTGGGGTCAGGGTATGGGTACTGTATTTACTTGCTTAGATCTTGAAGCAATTAAAACCAAGTATTGGCAAGATCGAGGACCAAGCAAAACCCCAGTCATTGCTGCTGATGAAATGTAAATTAAGACACTTGCTCTGAGGGACTGGCTGGACCCTGGGACTCAGGGCATATATACATATACACACACATACATACATACATACATACATACATACATACATACATACATACACATTCATACATGCATACATTCATTCATTCATACATTCATACATATATATATACAGACAGGACATTCATACCTATATACATACAGTCAGGACATTCATACATACATGCGCATACATACATACATACATTCATTTATACATATATGTATATATACATTCATATAAACACACATAAAACATTCATACATTCATTCATACATACATATACATAAAAATACATTCACACATATACACACACACACACACACACGCACACATACACGCACACACCACCCTGTGAGCACTGATTCGCTCTGCCTCTGGCTGAGTCTCATCTGTCTTCACCACTCCCTGCTGCCTTTGCAAAGCCCCCTCCAGTTATACTCACAACCCAAAATTAACCTTTCTAAAGCTTGCCCTTTGCTCTGTCATTCTGCCATTCCTCCATGGACAAACTTAATAAACATTTGCTGACTGAGTAATTGGCAGGTTCGAGTTGAGAAAGCTTTACTAACCCAGCATAGAGGGGCAAAGAGGGCAGGCAAATAACTCAGACATCCCCAAATGTGCAGGGTAGCTCCCTGAAACACTTCATAAAAATGAAATCATAGCTAGAAACCCAGGTCATCAAGGAGTACGTGTGGAAATACATCTTGAGGATCTGGGTGAGTTACTTAATGAGAGACACTCACATGGAACATTACAAAAAAAAAAAAAAAAAAAAAGACTGGATTACAATGTCTGCCCTCACGATCAGTGTCATAGCACACGGCCACAGGTAGGTTTTGGATCTGATAGACCTTCCTGTGCATGACGAGGAAAGAAAAACTAGTCACACGTAGCATGGAAAAGAGAAGAAACAGGGGAGAGAAAGATGAGAAAAGAAAAACCAAGCCAACTCTTGGGTGTCTTTGAAATTGTCTGCGAGTGTCCTCCTTTGTGCTGACTCTCTGAGAGCAGGCATATCATTCATTGGTCAAGGTAATAAGGGGTGGGGGTATGCAAGTGCTGACAGCTGCCCTTTACCCTCACCTACCTCCTGCCAGGCATCATGCCAACTTGTACCTTAGGTGACTCCATGCGCACCACCGGTCAATATTTACAGCAAGCACTGTGCTGGCCGGGGCATACACATCGCCTCATTTCACCCTCTAGCAATCCTGCAGAGCTCAGCAGCACTATCCCACTGTCCAGAAGAGAGGAGAGACGGAGAGGGGACAGCTAACATGTCTCCTCCAATTCCTTCTGAGTCCTAGGATAAGGTAAGACCAAGTAGAGGTTAAAAATACCAGGTTGGAAATGCCACAGGGGGCTATCTAAAGCTGGGAGGATAAAGGGAAACAGATACATCAAAGGTTATGGCAACGTAAAACCATAGAGTCCCAGACAGTGGCATGGAAGTCCTTTAGGGCAGTAGTTCTCAGCCTTCCTAATGCAGCAACCCTTTAATTCAGCTCCTCGTGTTATGGTGAGTTGCTACTCATAACTGTGATTTTGCTACTGTTATGAATTAATCTAAAAAAATTTGTTTTGGAGAGAGAGAGGTTTGCTAAAGGGGTTGGAGCCCACAGGCTGGAAACCCCTGCTTTAGAGAAATGTAAGGAACCCCAGCTAAGGAGGCGTGTTTAGGTAAGTTCCGGGTTATATGTTCTAACAGGTAAGAGTCATACCTTCCTTTGCTCACATCAGCTAAGCATCTGCTGCGCTGCACAGCTCTTGTGCTGCTCAACGTACTGAAATGAACAAAGAGGGTAAGGTCTCCACCTCTATGAAGTGATAGGATGGGGAGAAGAATATAAATAAACCGGATAATAGACTCCGTGAACGTAAGGGTAGCAAGGGCTCAGAACAACAGCAAGGTCAAACTGAGGCAAGTAAGGGATGAAGGGATGGGAGTGTAGCCCCGGAGAGTGATTATGGAGCAAAGGTGTAAGGGCAGAAAGCAAATAAGCTCAGGGTATGGTTAGAAGTCAGGTCTTCTAAGCAGAGACTATCTGGATGGGATGCAATACCGCTGGAGCGGTGGGGAGTTCAGTCCAGCTACAGCACAGGCATATGAGTGAAGAAAATAAAGAAGTCATTCCAGGGTGGATAATGGGCCAAACTGTAGACGGCTCTGTAAGCCACTGTACACCCATGAGTCTCCAGCTTTGGCAGAACCACTTGCAGAATCTGGTGCAATCAAAAGGGCCCCCCATTCTGAACACTACATTCCCCAATACCACCTTGGGTTAGAGGTTAACACCTCCCGGACATTCCAGCCTGGACAGAGCTAGAACTTGATCCTGCAGATGAGCACAGTCCCCACTGAACCAAAGAACACCTTCACTTTACCTATCCCTTGTGCGGTGTGCAGGACAGTAAGGTGGCCTGGGGAATGGCGGGGCTTCGCCAGTGTCTGAGGAAGCCCTTGTTTCAATGTTCTCATCAAAGCCAGGAGGTCATCTTTGAGGACTGATGCTCTAAGGGCTGACCCCACAGTTATGAGCTGAGACATATGTCATCTGTCACAATGTTTAGCTACAAGATTGTGTCGGGAAGATTCTTAAAACCCCCAGTAAAGATGAATGCATGCAATAGCAGACAAAATGGACATGATCAAGCAACCCGGGGAGGGAACCCACCAGTTTGTAGCTCTATGTGGGTATGTCCATGTGTATATACATATTTACACACTTGGATTTATTTCATTTTAGATAAAATTATTTGTTTATTCTGTTACTACTAAAGTCTCAGTGCACAACACAGTTCCTACCACAAACTAAATGCTCAACCAATAGTTGTCGAATGGGTGAAAAAAATCCAAAGTGCCTTTTAGAAATCAGTCTACAACCCAGATTCTTAGATGGCGGGTCATCATCAGCACAAACAGGGTCACATGACAAATGTTTGGGACATGAAAAAGTTGCCAACGGTAAAAGGTTACTGAATGCACAATAACAAAATTGAATTGAGGATCAAAGCATAAAGAGGCAGAGGTGTTCCTGGCAGTGCTCGCCCACAGTGAGCATGGAACTTCACGGCAGCCTCCGTTCTGAGCACACAGTCAGTGCGGTTTGCACTACACGTGCCCTCGTGCCACGTGATGCCAAGGAATGCTGCTCACGTTTGAGACTCCTGCCTTTATGAACTGTGAGGTTTTCCCTACATACAAAATGTTCTGCTACTTTAGAAGCATATGGTTTAATTATCGAAAACAAAGACTTGTAATATATTTCACTGATCTTCGTCAGCAGATATCAATTAATATTTCCTTTGAATTGTATTATGTTAGAATATTTGATTCTGAAAGTGTGTTGCTTGAGTCAATGGCTTGAGTCTCTTTCTGTTTTTCTTTTTTCTTTTTTAAGTCATTCAGTGAATTTTGGCTTGGGATAGCAACAGAATTTTCAACAGTTTCTTAAATGGTTCTGCCATTTTATACTACCTGTGTTCCCTGCATAAATGCTCATAAAATCAAAATATATACTAACTCTACAAACAGCTGAAGATGCTCTGTGATCTCCAGTGCCCAGATTAGTCAAGTTTTAATTCTTTATATAACAATATACAACCAGATCTACTAACTAGTGTGTGAATTCTTTAAGTCTTTAAGGAGAGTGGAATTATATGTATACCAAAAATCATTTTAAATAAACTTCTTTATGATTTCACTATCAGTAAATGCTTGGTTCTCATATATATTTTATATGCCTATATACCAGAGTCAAGTAAAAATTTTTCATGAAAAAAGGAATTGTACTTAGAAGAAACTTGAGAAGTCCTTGTCTAGGGCATAAGTGGATCTAAATACCACTGTGAACAGAATAACTGTGCTAAAAATAAAGGGACAGGTACTTTGAAGCACTACTAGCAGGTGAGCCACACTATTTTGCATTTATAATCCATCTCCATGTGGCTTTAAAACTTACACCACATTCCTGTTACAGTAATACTGAATACACACACACACACACACACACACAGAGAGAGAGAGAGAGAGAGAGAGAGAGAGAGAGAGAGAGACTTCCCAAGTTATCTCTAGCAATGGTTTACCGATTTGCAATCACAGATTGATACATTTGCCCATTATAATAAAAGTGAATTCTCAGAAGCATGAGACGGAAAGCAGAATAGATCAAATCAGTACAGCCCTGAATGCACGTCTCTAGACTGAAGAGACCCAAGCGATTCTTCGTTTGCTCTACATGCTGATGACAACTCCTGGTTTCTCCTATTGTAGAACTGGTTTATAAACCAGTCCAGTCCAGTCTGTGGGTGCTACTTTGAGGACACACTCTTAGAACACACACACACACACACACACACACACACACACACACACACACACACACACACACCCCCCTTGAGTCCATCCTTTAACCCACTACCCACGTTTTGTTCTCCAGCTAATAATGAAACCATTAGCTTTCTGCCTCCTCCTAATTCCTAACCTCCACTTCTGTGACCCAGCAAGGAACAGAATTAGTTGGCCTGTGATGCTTGTGTTGTCAGACTTTAAAGGTAAGTTAACATCTGATTAGGCTTCTGATTAAAATCAAAAAGGTTACAGACACAGAAATCAAGTCAGATTATTGTTCATTTCATAACATATTTTATATTGATAATTATCACCAGATTCATCTTCTACACAGTAATGTTTACATCCATCTATTTGGGATATGGCCTCCTTATGACTAGTCTACACTTATGTTGGAAGAGCTACAACAGCAAACTTACTATGCAAACTGGAATGGTAAAGTTATAGACAGTGCTGAGCTTATGTACACCTCAGCCAGATGCGTCCCTGCATCCATTCCAGGTGAGTTAGCACCATCTACTCAGAGCTACCTCCACAACTGACAGGAGCTTTAATTAGCCAGAACCTATAGGCAAAGCTGTCGTAGTACTCTTCTGGGCTGTCCTTTTATCATTAAAATAGCTGCAGATTAATGAAGGATGCTGCCTAATCTTCTTAAATTATTCATCTTAAAATATAACCTTTGAAACTATACACACATAATCCTGCAATCTCTCGTCAAAGCTCCTTAAGCCAAGGAGAGTTAATGATTTTCCCAAAGACCAAGCAATGTGCATTCCAGAGGGGAGCAAGCTGCATTTGGCATGGGCTCCCATTAAGCTGGTGCTGGGGCCTACTTGGAGTCATAGCTTGGGGCCAGCTGCGCATAAAGGCAAAGATGGTCTTAATTAGAATTCTCACATGCATTTCCTAGAAGCAGAATCTAAGACCAACACCTTGAAGCTTCCTAGCACTTCCATGCTGTGGGTTCCTTGTGTGTTACATCACCGATGCTCAGACATAATTTAATGACCAACAGAAGTTCTTTGGGGGCTGGGACACTAGCTTACAAATTTGGCTTTCTGTACATCTGATATATTATCCGATTACTGGTTTGGCACTACAAGTAATGTAAATGTCAAGAAGGAGATAAGGAGGAAGGGAGAGAGAAGATGGGAGGGGAAGAGAACAGAGAGGAGTTGCTACCAAAGCATACACAAGAAGGAAGGATGTACTTGTAAGAGGATGAGGAAAATGTACTAACAGATTAGTCTGAGGGGAGCTTTCTCAGGGGGTTCATACACATGAGAGTGAGACACCCATCAAACCTGTGATCATCTTTCAACCTCAAACATTTAGGCATCAAACCATATGGCTCTGAAAGCACCCCATTCTAGTGCCATCTCTGTTTCTTTATTTTCCTGAGCGTGGCCATTGTTCTATCTATCGCACTGCTACGGAAAGAGGAACAGAGGGAGGCCTCTACCCCTATCTCAGGATGCAAGGGAAGCAGCAGTCCACCCTTGACTGTCCACTTAACCACTCAGGATGATCAGCGTAGATAAAGAGCCATGCTCACTGTCCCAGAAACCCACTGGGCCCCTGAGCAGCCTGGTCCACAGCTCCCGAAAGTTCCCAACACAGAAAAGACGGTCCATTTGTTGTGTTTTTCCTCAGGATGACTTAAAGCACCATTCTCTCCTGCACTGACAGAGACTTTCCTATGCTCTGTTTATACCGGCAGATATCATAGTACACACACACACCATGACACACAGACTCTTTTGCACCGATCCACTAGAGCCATCCCCCATACACTTGTTCTTATACCACGGTTTACTTCTCAAATGTCTCCTAAAGGCCCATGTCTTCAAAGCCTTGTTGCCCAGAGCGGTGCCAATAGAAAGTGATGGAAACTGTAAGAGTTAAGGTCTCCTAGAAGGTGGCAGGTCATCAGGTCACATGATTTTTAAGGAGAGTTTGGGAGCCCGGTTTCTTCTTTCTTTCTTTTCTTCCTAGCCATGAAGGTGAACATTCTGATTTACCACTGTAAATCAGAAGCCCAAGCCCAAGCTAAGGGGCCAATCCCTCTGCTCTGGTAGAAACACCGCTGCATGTGGACATTTACATGGATGCTTGAGAACTAAACTCATGCGGGCATCCTACCAACAGAGCCATCTCCCTAAACCCTCCACTTGGATCTCAGAGGGAAAAGACTAGTACATATCCTGCATCAAGCAACCACCTTCAAGTCTAAGAGCCCATCACACCGCAGATACGTATGCATGCCACAGACGTTTACATGTTCTTTCGAGAGCTGCCCTCGTCACTGGTGATGACACTCATTCAGTGGGAGGAGAGTTGTAGAGATACAAACAGGCCAGAATATGGCAACCACTGGAGTTAAGTGTGAAGCTTCTGTGCTCTGGGATCCATCCCCATGGTCTTCTACCAGACTCTGAGTTCATCCCAATAGCCATTGGCTTCAATGCCTTCCAGGCTGCCACAGTCACTGGCAGGGCCAGTCTTCTGACAAACGCTGACAGACTTCGGGTATCAAGTCTCTAGCTGAGCCATAAATAATGTGCTCATATTTGACCCTTACTTAGCCATTTATGTGGCTCTTGTAACTGTTTTGAAAGAGGACAGTTTGGGGCCTGCCTGTGTTGAGGATGTGTCAGCCGTGGCCTTCTGTCTACGCTCTGGTCATCCCGCTAGCCAAAACACAGGCCAGAGGGCATATTCTGAACCACAAAACAAATCAGTGTCTGTGAGTGCTTAGGAAAGCAGCATCTGCGATCCGTACTATTACAAAGGTTTCCAACAGCAGGAAGGATCCAAAATAAAGGCCAGGGTCAAACATTTATGTTCAAGTCCAGTGCGTGCAAGCAGAAATGTCTAGCTTTCTAGAAAACACACATCTGGGAAGACCCTGGTGCCAAAAGGAATTTCGAAAACTAAAACTCATGTTTACAGAATAAAGAAATACTCATAAACAACTGTTATGAGCTGTTTACAGGCTCCCAAAATTCACACATGGGATCCCGGTCACACAGACACCTAAACAACGCTAACGTATTTGGCAAAGGGGGCTTTGGAATTATCTGGTTTATATGGGACCAAGAGTTGAGGCTCAGATGGGACCTGTACCTACTCCAGAAGACACAGGTCTGCCTGCACTCAGGAGAGGCAATGTGAGGACACAGCCAGAAGGTAGATAACAGTAAAAGGAACACAGTCTCACTGGGAACTAGGTCTGCCAGCGCCTTGACCTTGAACTTCATACATCATAATCAGGGAAAATAAATAACTTATGTATTCCACCTGGCTTGGGGTACTTGTCAAGGTAGCCTGGGCTCACCATTACAAAATCAAGGCTAGAAGCTCAGCTCCATGCTGAACATAGCAGTGAACTTGAAGTCACAGAAAAACAAATGGAAAAAAAGATGCTAACAGGTATACCTCGGAGATACCAACTGATGGCGCTCAGTCGGTGAGGGACAATGGGCTTTACGGGGATAGAAGGAGACTTTGGGGAAGAAGGAAAACAGAAAATGAGGAAGTCACCAGGAAAAGCAAGCGAGTGGTCTGTGTGGGGGTGGGAGTGGGTGAATTCAAAATCTGGAAAATCCATTAGTCATGATTCCATAGTACACAGCCAAGAGGGAAGCAGAGGCTGGGCTACACGGGCCTCCCTCAGTGACTGTCACTGCCTCAGAGGCTGTTCTGGTCCCTGTAGCTGTTTCTCAGCTTCTCATTTCTCTGCACTTGGTAGGTCTGGTCTTGTCCTCCATAGGAATGAAAGGTCTGTGAAGGCAGAAATGCCACTTTGTAAGCTTTACTTGCCCAGTATCTATATGGAACCAGGGACAGAAAAAGAAAGACTGTTGGGGAACTGTGTTTGTTGACGAATCTAATAGCAAGCATATCCTATAGGAAGCAGCAAGCGGCTTTCTGGATACAGGGCTAGGAACCCACTGACCAGGAATACAGTTCAGACTTGGTGAGCCTTTCTTCATTACGTGTTCTTGTTTCTTGATTCTTCAATTTCACGAGACTGGGGAAAATGCTAAATATAAAAGCCATTCTTATTTCAGGGTTATCCCAAGCCAGATATAGGTTAAATAAGCTATTATATATACATTCAGAATATAATAGAAAAATATTTGATCACATATAAATATTTAATATAAATATACTATATTCTATATAAAATAAGGTTATGTAGGTATATACATGTGCTATATATAGTATGATTAGAATATATGTTTACATATACATATCTATATATTTATATACATATACAATCAAGTTTATATGTGTGTATAAATATATAATTAAGTTTATGTCTGTATTTAAATAATTGAGTATATGTATATTTTAAATACACATACACACAAATTAAAAAATTTAAAAATACAACATACTCTTCCTTTCAAGAACTTTTCCCCTATTCTAAACGGAGAGTTCAGGATCATTCTATTAACCTACATGGTTATATATCCTCACCCCCATCTAGGCCAACTTTGATCCTACTGGGAGAAACAACTTAACTGAAGGGTTTGGAACAACAAACCACAAAGTATGCAAGCGGAGGGGCCAGATAGGGAAGTCGCTGGAACTGAGGCTTAGGGTTCTACTCTCATGGTTTCCCATACATCTTACCAATTAGATTCTACATTTCAGCAACCTCATTAGTTTTTCGGGCTTCATGACTCAAGCTTGAGGGGGAGGGGACAGCAACCCGCAAAACAAAGGCTTCAATGTCTCCAGAGCTGAGAAAATCCCAGCTCTGTCAGGGCAGATGCTATTTATATCCCATTTAGTGGCGTGCTCTGGAATGCACTTCTGCACAGAGCCTCCAAACCAGTTTTGAATTCTGGGCTTCAACAACGAGAAAGAAGCAAAACAGTGGGAAGGCGGGAGGTGGGGGAAGGGGCATCTTGTTCTTAATATATCACCAAGTCCAGTGTCATGTGATTGATAAACCGCGTCTCCTATTGTTCACTTCACCTTTAACAAGACCATACCCTGAGACAGTGAGTTTGGAACTCAGGTTAGTAGAAAATAAAGGATACAAAAATATCCTAGGATGAAAGAAAAAAATTGTGGTAAAGCCCATTTAATTTTATTTTGGAGCACACAGTGGATACACACTCCATACATACAGAAGAACAGATAGAAGCATTTTTATTGACTGAGAATATACATGTCTTATAGTCACACTCTACTATGCTTTCTCCTAGTACAGAAGAGTGGGTTCTACAGGACTGAACCTTGGCATGATGCTGCCCAGAGCAGAAGGTGCCGCACAGTTCAGCAACCTAGCAAAGCTCGTACAGTGATGGATTACAACAGCCTCCGCAAGGCTCGGACACTACCCCTGCTCCATTCATGGATCCCAACCAAATTAATTTTCTCCTGTGCCAGTTCTATCACATCCCCCAGGTTCACAAAGAAGATTTACCAGGACATCAGAATCCAGAAGGGACTGAACATTTTCGTCCTGGAAGAAGCTTAAAATAGAGCTTAAAAATAAAACAATGAGAATGAATTTTTAGCTCTGCAAAGCTCATGGTTTCTAGAAATTGCTTTTCTAACTGGAAAAAAAAAACTTTCATTCTCGCTGTCATTATTGCATATGAGCTATGGGTTACTGAGAAACTAGCTTCAAAGCCCAAGGACTTAGTTCCATACTTGATGATGGATTCCAAAAATCAACCCTCAAAATCAAAATGTAGTTTGGAACAATGTCTGAGCGCATTCCTAGTAAGGATGGCCCTACAGGCTGGCACTATGCTCAGCAGAAAGAGAAATGAAACAAACACTTCCCAGCAGCTACATTAAAAAGAAAAAAAATCTGGGTAAAAATCATTGTTATTAATATATTTAACCCAACATGCCCCAAACACTACTTCAACATGGAGCCATAGCATAAAGATTAACAAGTGGATGGTATAATCAAGGTACACTATATACAGGTGTGAAGTTGTCAAAAGAATGAAAATATGACAAATTAACGAGAGATACTTCGTATTTTAAAAGTATAAACCTAGGGAATCTGCTGTGGATCTTACTCTTACAGGCCTAACTAGGGCTAGCTGTATTTCAAGGACTCAGTGGTCACCTGCTACCGCAGCAGACAATGTAAGGCTTAGGATTTCTCTCTTCCAACACAAACAGTTCTGGTTGCAAGGGCATGGTTCTTGTCAAGAGAAGCAGCTATTTTGGGTGTTGTCTTACTCCTTAGACGAGCTCACACTCTGGCTTCTCTCTGACCAGCCACACTGCAGCTCCATCTGTTGTAATGGAACAAGCCTGGCCCAGAAGAACTACCAGTTTCTCCAGCAGACGTGCAACCACAGCAGGAAGTTTGTCCTGGCTTAGGCAGTTCCAAATGGTGACCTTCTGAACCTGGTTCTCTCCAGCTGCTACATCTGGACAGTAGCAGGGCTTAAATTAATGTGTCTTTTGATATAGCATCTTTGTAGAGAGGAGACAGCAAGGCCGAGCCTTGTTTAGGATGGGCCTTTGAGGAAGGTTAAAGGAAGTATGGCTAATACTGAGGAGGCTCTGTCCTTTATAGGCAACTTTTAAAAGTTGCTTTAACCGTCTGACCTTCAACTCAGTAAGCGCAGTTGCCTTAGTGAGTACCATAGTGTCAATACCCATAAGCACATATTTCATTTTTCTCAAACGTAAACCATACTGAAATTTTAATCCACTGATCAGAATTGAGAAGGGGTAAGCAATTACTGCTTTTCACTTTAAAAAGTCAATCTTTGAACTTCTTCATAAACATATAAACTGGCAATCATATTTTGTATTTGTGTGCATTGTTTTATGTGTACATGTGTACTCTGTGTTCATGGACATGTGCATATGTATATTTAGATGTGAAGGCCAGAGGGCAACGTTGGGTGATGTCATCCTTTTCACGGTCTGTCTGGTTTTTTGAGGCAGGGTCTCTCACTAAACGAGGAACTCACTAACTCAGCTAGGCTGGCTGACCAGCGAGTCTCAGGGATCCTTCTGTATCCACCTTGAGGGTAAGGAGATTATAGCCACCCAGCCTAGCTTTTCAGTAGGTACTGGATATCTGAACTCAGGTCCTCGTGCCCTCTCAGTGAGCACTTAATCATCTCCCCAGACTACTGCTGTCGTGTTTCAAATAGTTTAGTAAATTAAATAACTATTGATATGGAATGATGTCAATGATATCACTTCCCTTAACAGCAAACACTTTCTCCTAATTATTTAAGTATTTATTGACTATTGAAGAGGCAACCCAGGATTTCACACACTCTTAGGCAAGCATTTTACCACTGAGATATACCCATCCCCCTTCCTTAATTTAAAAATAGATCTTTGACCCCCCCAAAAAAAACAATTATCAAGTAGTTATTAACATATCCACATAAGTTTTACTTAAATCTAGTGTGTTCCAAGCAGAACACAGAAAATTGTAACTCAAAACCCAGACTTGTGTTCACTTGGCAGATAGAAATTCCTTGCCTACTTTGTGTTTTAGGGAAGTAATGTAGAGATAATCATGGCTTCTCACTAACGTAACAATAAAAAGATCTGGAAAGCTTCCCAGAGCTCCCCTGTAGCCTTTAGCTAGATAGCAGGTAGGCTTTCTAGGGCTGGACAAAGGCCTGTTAGAGGAAGATCAGGCAACTAAATAGGAAGGTTCTCTCAGAGTTCACAGAGGGGACGAGGGGAGATGTTCAGCTTGCAACCTGCCACAGAGGAGAGACCTTATCAATGTTGAAATAGTTGGTAAGACTCCAGAAGGGAAAAGTAGAGCCGGGTTCACCTTGTATGCATAAAGGCCCAAGAGTTCTGCCCCCAGAAGCCCGGTGTGGTGACACACACTGTAATCCTGCTACTGGGACGCAGACATACAGGTGCCTGGGGCTTGCAGCCCAGACATCCTTTCCTCCTTGACAAGCTCCAGGCCTGTGAGAGATCTTGTCTCAAAAAAACAAGTAGGATGAGAGCCGGAGGACAAAACCAAATTGTCCTCTGGCTTCTACATGTGTCTGCACACACGGCTACCTGCACAAACACACGCATGCGCACACACACACTCACACACAAACACAGAGAGAGAGAGAGACAGAGACAGACAGACAGACAGACAGACAGCAAAGAGGAAGAAGAAAGAAGATAATAAGAGAGATAGAAGGTTAAACTGTGCATATAAAGACTACCCTAGATCTATTCTCAATGTTTAAAATTAAACCTGAAAATAACCAAACTGACCCAACAAGCAAATGGAAGAAAATCACTGGAAGAAAATCAACACTTCTTAAAGGGGGAGAAAAATTCAGAATCCACAGGGTCAGCATTGTCAATGACTAGCTTCCAGTGACAGATTACAAGATACAAGAGAATGAAAAACAGAAATCAGAAGGACAGAGTTGATCAAGCCCTAGAGAATGCCAGGAGAGTCTTCTAGTCTACTCTAATTCTATTCTATTCTATTCTATTCTATTCTATTCTATTCTATTCTATTCTATTCTATTCTATTCTATTCTATTCTATTTTCTATCTGCTGCTTGCTCTGTGTTTCTATATGCCTGAGGTTTTGGTTTCATGTTATTTATGGTGAATACCTATTTTTTAACTGTGGAACCTTGTACTACACAAGTTTAACAAAACCAGTATGCTAATAGCATGATTTATAATAAATGCTTCTTTGACAGGATGTTCTAGAATCTGAGTACTTAATACAACTCGGCTCACTGAGATTCTACTTGAACTCTAATAAAAGCCCTGGACATCAAGCTCTGAAGAGCTTTGCTTGTTGGCCACATTTAACATGTCTTACCACATACAGGTATTAAGGGAACTGCGTAACCCCCATGTGACTCCATGGAGAGAGGATGCCTGGGACCTTGCTCCATGTTCCACTCAGCATTAGAATACTATCGGGTACATCTCTTATAATAGCAGCACTTACATTATACAAAAATGGAAATAATAGTTTAAAATATGTTATGAGGGTTGGTGAGATGGCTCAGAAGGTAAAGGTGCCTGACACTGAGCCTAGTGACTTGAGTTCAACCCCCTGAGATCACATGGTGGAAGAGCTGACTCCTAAAGGTTATCCTCTGACCTCTGTGCATACACATAAATGTACAACACACTCAAACATGCACCCGCTCTCTTAATTAAATGTAAAAAACATTTTTTAAATATCCAATTAAAAAAGACTTGCTAAGTGAACCAAGCAACCAATTCTTTAGTATACAACAAAGCTAATACCATAAGGCACTGTCAACTCCCTGTATTTGGAAAACAACCAAAGTCTGCAAGGAAAGCAAGAAGCACTCCACACAGCAGTCTGACCGATGACATGGCACTCTTTCTAGTTTCCATGAGCTGAACTTTCTGCCATTTCCTTCATGGATGAGGGTCAGATGGAACAAAGGTGGACCACAGTTCCTTTGTGCAGCCAATAGAGACACCAGTGCCTGCGGTTCTCAGTGGACACACAGAAGAGAATGAATTGGCCAACACTCTTATATCTCCTCATTTTTCCTTCATGACACCCATCCAAAAGGGGGGAAAAGGTGCTCTAAACCTCACTGCCCCACCCAACCTGACGTATGAACTCCAACTGCCTGTCAGTCAATCTCTACCAAAAACACTATTATAGTCTCCATTCCTATGTCCATGAGAGAAATAAAGTCTACTTCTAAAGGAAACTCAAATGTCTGGGATCTGAGGACAACCAGAAAGCTGCTAAGGGTCCAGGTGAACTCTAGTAGAGGACTAAAGAACTTACTTTCCCCATTACAGCAAGGTGGACTGCAAAGAATGTTGGCCTGGGTTCTCCCTAAGGAGAAACCATTGAAAATCCTCGTATAAACCTTGATTTGTACATGGTGATGAGAAAGAGGATTGCTTTCATGTCCTAATGTACTCAGACACAGCAGCACTTCAAGGGAGGAGACGGACACTCCACTTGGTGCAAATGCATAAAGGAAGAAAGGGATTGGACAGAGTCCATGCACACTGTACCGATGGGTACCCCCCTTTTATTTGGCCTCATCTTTCCTTAGCTACCTCACTGTGTTGCTAGTGGGCCACAGTAACATCTCTGAATAAGGCAGCCATGTCTAACTGTAGCTTCTTCTCTGCAGATACTAAACATGATGGGTCAGGGAAAACGTTCTTCCGTCCTGAACGTTTGACACCTAGTTCTCCCATTGTCCTCAACCCACTGCATGGGAGGCATCACAGTGATTTTACATGTGTCATCTGAGGCAAAGAAAAACAAGGTATTTACATGCACAACCTGGTTATTGATCTTCGCAGAATTAAGCCAAAGAATGTTAATGGTTTGGCACACAGAGATAGCCCCTCTATTTTCACAAGTACATTGTGTAAAAGTAGGAGAATTCTGATAGATCAGAATATAGATATATTTGAAAACTTGGAGCCAATCTAGGCATTAAACAATCGGAAACTATAAGGATGAATACTAGCCATTGGGAGAAAAATCAGACTGCGAATATCAAAAGCAGACAGGACCAAAGGAATCTCAGCTGAGAAGGCATTGAGCGCTTAATCAACGTGGTCTCCCAAATATATTCCACCTGGCTGCAAACCAACATCTAAAAGTCAGCATTCTCCAAACATCTGCTAACAAGGAGAACCCTGCTCCAGTGTGCCCTTTTGCCTTCCCAAAACATTTCTACAATCATGGTCTATTTTTCTCATGGCACTATCCCTCTGAGATTACACCATTCCCATTGTAGACAACCCTGGTAGTGTCGAGCACCTTGGATAAGGTCACAGCGCTATTTTGGGACAGGCTAAGACTATAATTTACTACCCTCATTCTTTCCACAACATTGCACGATTTAGCTTATTGTTCCTGCCCCGTTTCTATTTTTAGTATTGCCCTATTGGTTACTGAAAAGTGTCTTTTGACCTAATGTTCTACTCAAAGCAGCTGAGGTTACCAAGGAACAGAAACCCACTGAGGGGAATGTGAGGAAGGAGAAGTAGCCAGGAAACAGCAGGAAATCTCACAGTAGTTCAGCGGCAGGAGGGAATATGGCTGCATCCCTGGGAGTTAGAACTGAGAATAGGTCAGAGGCAGAGGCATCTTCACCAGCATCCAACCCCATGGCCATCTGAAGCACGATAAACTCTGCATCTTGCTTTGCACGGCTACTGTACTGTATCTGTATAAACATTCTTTGTGGCTCATACAGGGTCCAAGGTGATAATCAAGGTCTTGCAGCCCTTCCTCTTAGTTCTCTGCTTCACAGATTATGAAGATATGCATCTTGTCATTCTCCCTTGCAATGAGCTCTTCTGCATTGACTAGCCAATGATACAGCAAGCTCGGACAAGTGACCACTAATTTGATTATCTGTGGGGGGAAGGGTGGCAACAAGGCTACAAGGCAAGAAACCATTCTGATGACAAATAGCCCATTTGCCGGGCCATTGAATCAGAAGACTGCTACCACCATATAGGCACCCTCACTACATTTAATCAAGGCCCTTGTTTCATGGCAGAGAGGATTGGCACTACATGATAACTTGAAGAAGGTGGCATGTAAGTGGTGCAGCTCTTGGGCCCACAGTCCCTATACACAGGGCTTCAGAACCAAAGATTTCATCTTGAAACGGACCATCAAGCTTCTTCGCTGCTATAGCTCTCCTTGTGTATCATGCTACCTTGATACACTCATGCTAACTCTACCATCAACTCCAGTATGTAAACACTCATGAACACCCTACCTTTAGATCATGAAGTCTCACTGCCAGCTGCTCAATAGGATTATCAGTGCCCTACCTTAACCCCATTTAAATCCAGATTTCAGACTGTAACATTGGGGTTTGGTGCTTTTTGTTTGGTTGGTTTGGTTGGTTTCTTTTTTGTGTGTGTGTATTGCACGTATCCGTGTTTATGTGCATAGGTACAGTCTCTTACTCAGCCTGGAACTCACCAATTAAACCAGACCTGAAGGCCAGTGAACTCCAGGGATAGACCTTCATCTCCGATGTTTTGATTACAGACACAGGCCACCATGACTGGCTTTTTGTGTGCATTCTGGAGAATCTAAATTCAGGTCCTTGTGCTTTATTGACTGGGCTTCATCCCCTGCATATAAGCAGTATTTTCAAAGCTCTCCTGTTCATTTTAATGTGCAGACACTAATAGAACCTTGAAATACCTATTCCACATATGCTTATATATAATATATAATATATAATATATATATGATATCTATGTACATAGATATCTATATACAGAAGCATGTGATTTTAAAGACAGTTTTTTAAATGCATGTGCATATATATCTGTACGTGAGTGCAGCCTCTCACAGAGGTTAAGGCATCAGATCCCCTGGAGCTGGAGTTGCAAGCAGTTGTGAGTCACTGGACATGGGTGCTAGGAACAGAACTTAGGTCCTCCACAGGAACAATATGTGCTCTTAGGTACTGAGTCATCCTCCAGACCCACACTCTTTGACTCTTGCTCACTCTGTGCACATGTGGAACTGCATTCACACATAACTTCTGTGTAAAGGCTCTGGAAACGCCTGGCCCTACTGCTACAGCAGAATGCTCCTGATTCTGTAGTCTGCATTAGCCTTAAACTCTTGATCCTTCTGCTTCAGCTTCCAGAACGTTGGTTTTGTAGGCATGTGCCATTATGGCCAGCTACCAATGAGGATTTTTAAGCTAAGAAAGACACTAAAACACTTAGAGCAACATGTGTCCTTGACTGATTATAAATAGTGTTGAAATCATGTCTTTCTAGAGTTTGTAAAGAAGATTCATCTTTTGACTAGAGATCAAAATTGGTAGGCAAAAAGCCAAAAACCCCATTCTTAATACAAGCTTTGTTGTTGAGTTGTCAAAGTTGAGCATCAAGCTGTCATATAAATCTTTAGGCTACCCAAGCTTATCCTAGGCGATGGTAAAATGATTCGGCTTAAGGTAAAGAGTCTGAGTGTAAGTCACATATGTAATTCCATGTAAATGTGTCAAGAATTGAGTGGAGAAACTTATTGATATTTAGTATAAAGTATAAGTTGGTACTTAGTAAAGGAATGAGCTGGCCAGCAGAAGTCACTGCCACCTAAGCTATTCCTGAGCATGGACATACATGTCAGTCTCGATATCAAATCATGCCACAAGGTAATTTTCAAAATCCGTAAAAAACTCTAGAAAATGATACCTACTACTTCTTGCTGGTCAGTGCTAAATTCAGGATGGAGGTCCCAAAGCAGACAAACTTACTTACAATAAATACTCAATACACATGAAAGAAAAAAGAAGCAGGGAGACAGTGAGCATTAGAAATAGTTCTTAACATGCCCTAGTACCAGTCAATTAAAAACAACCAGCGATGGAAAGTGAACTCTGTCTGTTGTTAGGGTAGAACTATCATCTTTTGGAGCAACCAAGAGCTAAGCAAAAGAAATTAAAAGAAACCCATCAAAGAGTACCTGCTTATTTAATCAAAGTAAGTGTTTTTGGAAGAATGTTGAAAAATGTCATCTTAAGAATCTCAGAATACCAAAGCTAAGGTGTTTGTTTTTTTTTTTTTTTAAATTTGTTTATTTATTTTAGGAGTACACTATAAATTGTCTTCATGCACACCAGAAGAGGGCATCAGATCCCATTACAGATGGTTGTGAGCCACCATGTGGTTGCTGGGAATTGAACTCAGGACCTCTGGAAGAGCAGTCAGTGCTCTTAACCACTGAGCCATTTCTCCAGCCCCCAAAGCTAAGTTTTAATTGTAAAGAATATGTGGAACTTTCTTGTCAATAGGAATTTCACTTCCTGGGCTATAGCTGAGCTAAGACTTCAGGAGGCTTGAGAGAGGCCTGTTCAACTATTGCTAAAAGGCCATACAAACAAGGAAGAGAGAACAAATGGATCAAGCCCTTGAACAGAGCAAACTACAGCATATTACCCTGTGGCAAATGACTGTATGCAGATACCACTGTTAACCTGGCGCTCCACTGTGGGCCACAGCAAAAGTCTTCACACAGCACCATGTTTTTTAAAAAGGCCACTTGCTTTGGCGGTGTTTATATATGCTCACGTGATGGTCGGGGGCTTCATTTTCAATGCATTAGCTCACTACATCACACTTTAATATAAGCAACAGCCTTGTAAAAGGATCATGTGATAAACTAGTTGGCCCAGGGTCTACCCAGACGAAGCAGCTGGAAGTTGCGACCTTACCTCTCGAATGCACCAAGCTATTATTGTTTAGAAAATTGTTGCTCTGGCATCCTAAATGACACCTTGGCCACATTGCCCAATGGACTAATGTAGGAGAGATCAGGTAAGAGGTCAGTGGCACAGCAGAACTAGCTCCACCATACAACTTTAAACACCTGTGGCTCTCCTCAGTAGACACTTCACAGTATTACACTGCTACACAATATACAGTACATGGTATCCAAAGCACCTGAGAATTGATCAATTTTCTATGTTCTGAGATGTAGACTTCTCAGAAACCTTCTCAGTCACTTGGGGACTCACTCCAAAGTCCCTAGAGTTCTGTGACTTCTGCTCAGTGCTTCCAACTCACTTACAAAAGAAGCTGACTGGACACATTGGACTGTTACGCCATTAGTGGTGGGCATAGAAGAATTCCCCCACCCCTTTTATTCCTTATTACTTTTACTTCCCAAACCCCGGGTAGCACGGCTGCTAAGTGCATCTCAAACTCTCCACTTCCCGTGGCTCCCTGGTTTCAGTATTCTCAAAGTCATCAGAGCCCCTCAGTCAGACTCACAGAGCCACTTACCCACTCTTCCCAGATGTTTGTCACGGTCCCTGCTTCACTTCACACGTCTCTGCTCAGCTCTCCTCTGGACTGTAGTCCAAGTGAACTTGTCACATAGCAGGCATGTGAGTCACATCCTCCTAATCCCTGTTACTCCATCATTTCTGGAGGACTCTCCCCAGCAGGTAAGGAGGAACTCTAGATCTCCACCGGGACGATCAAATCCCTGCAGTGTGGACACTTGCTGGTTTCCTAGCCTCCTCTCACAGCGTGCTCCACAAGGCTAGCCTCCTCTCACAGCGTGCTCCACAAGGACCCCCTGCTTGAGTTGCGCTGGTCTCCTTGCTGATCTTTAAACATTTTCCCCTTCCATCCAAAAACTTATCCTTTATTGCTCTTTCTTTCTGAAATACTCTTTCCCTAATTGTCCTTACGATAAAATCTCTTGATTCTTAGGAAGATCTTTGTTAGACCATGACCAGCCCAAATCCTTTTATTACATGACCCGTAATGGATTTAATGCTATTGATGGCTAATATCCATTGCTGAGTTCATATCTCTGACCCCTTCCTGGACTGACAACTTCACAGAACAAAACTCTGTCCATTTGAAGCAGAACTGACTATTCCTACCACTTTCCCTGGAACAAAATCTGCCTGTAGCTGATGCCCCAAAATAAGGACATCTGACTCACAGAGGTGCCAAACTGGTCTAAAATATACATATTATTTAGATATATTTCATCATTGCATGTCTAGGGTCATAGCCCAATCACTATGTCAAGTAGTTACAAAGTAATGGTGGAGTTATTAATGAGGATAAATATCTTAGGAAAGTATACTTTGATCTTATTCAAGACAGGGTCTTATCCCAGGTTGGTCAAGGACTTGATTTGTAACCAAAAGTGTCCTTGAACTTTTGACTCCTTCCTTCCTTATGGAACTACAAGAGAGCACCATCATATGTGAGTCACACAGTGCTAAAGGTAAGATCCAGGCCTTCATGCACACTAGGTAAGACCTCTACTAACTGAGATACATGTCCAGGCTAGTCCACCCTAATGTTCACCATGTATTGTTGTATGAATAAAAAACAAGAGATACACTAGGCTGCTTCCAATGTACCAGATCACTCAACTGAGAGCACCAGCACAATTCCCTCAACTCCTGTGATTGTATTTGGCGACAGAACCACTGGGGTTGGCTACTAAATAAGCATTATGTTAGACTCCAGAGAAGCAACATGGTACCCATAACACTACAAAGTGGGTCACCAAAAGATTAACTGCTTTGATGAGGTCAGTGCCTCAAAGGCTGTAGAAAGAACATTGACCCAAATAAAGGAATCAATGTGGTTTATCTACCACAAAAGTTCGGCATGGAGTGTTCTCCCTTAATTACTGCACTTAGTAAATGAAGGTATTGCCATATGCATGCTGAAGACAAGCCAGCTTCATCTAATTGAGCCATGGGGGTAGAATAAAGGAAATTAGATTTTCATTTATTAATAGACTTTAATCAACATAGAAAGTCTTTGCTTACCAACTGTCCTTGAGAAAGGAAGGGTAAAATTAAACAAAGGTCATGAAATCATCTTCTTTGGGAATTTGCCAGTATTTGATCATCAATTCTATCAAAGCTGTGACAGGTCATGTGAATTATTCTTTAACGATACATATGAATCCCCTATTAATCAGACCGAAAAAGAGATTCCCAAGTTGCCAAAGACCAGAAAAATAATATCCTCAGCTTGCATTCATAAATAGTAGTTCACAAAGCCACTCTGGGCCACATTACGGAGTTCAGGGCATTCATAAAAAATTAGCCAACGGTAAAAGAGTTCTGAATGCCCCATGGGTAAACATAATTCTAAGTGAAATTCATTCTGAATCCATGGCGTTTCTGGCAGAGCTTTCTAGTGTTACATCATGCAACTGCACGGCAACCTTGCTTCTGAAACAGCGTGTGCACTTCAGTACATCTGCCATCGCCATAGGCCGCACCAACAAACATGGCCTGCAAAACCAGAGTTGAGGGGATTGTGTTTTATGGTTTAAACTGTTTGAATGGACAAAGTTTTGTTCTTTGGAGATGCAAGAAACACAATGATTCAATTTTAGAAAACAAAGACTTGGAATATTTTCCTACCACAGTTCCCCAGCGGTATGGAATTAGTATCATTTTTGGGTTATATTGTGTCTGAATGCCTGATTTTTAAAACTGCTATTCAAGTCTATGACTTGAGTTTAAAACAACAACAGAAAATAAAAACAGGAACCATGCAGAGTCCTTGCTTGGGTTTCAGAGAGCAAGAACTCTGAAATGGCTCTAGAGAAATCTCTGCTATTTTATGTCACACACTGAAGCAAAACAACATTATTAGCATTGACGATTATGAAATCAAAATGCAGATCAATTCTGACAAAATGTTGAAGATGTCCCAGGATGCCAAATACTCTGTGGAACCTCGATTCTTTACAAAAAAAAATAAATAAAGAAGCACATCTATTGCATTATTTTGCAAATTTGCTTTCTTTTTTAATAAATTGTAAAAAAAATTAGATGTGTGCTAAATATGTCCCTTGTTGGTTAATTATTATTAAATATTTGATTTGTATGCCTTTGCTGTATGCGCATATACAATGGGTCATGCCTACATGCCATAAATAAAGAGTCTGTTAAAATTTTATCAGTCAATGGCTAGAGAGATGGCTCAGTAGTTGAGAGCACCATCTGTTTTTCCAAAGGACCCAGGTTCAATTCCCAGCACCCACATGGCAGCTGCCAACTGTCTGTAACTCCATTTCCAAGAGATCTGACACTCTCACACCATTGCACATAAAATAAACACACACACACACAAACACACACACACACACACACACACACACACACACACACACTGTCAGTAAAAAAGAGGTTCTGAATAAAAAAAGAAACCAGGACAAGGAAGCATGTCATTTCATCCCTCCCATGGCTTCAGAATCACATGATATATCAGGAATGCAGTCAAAGAGAAGGCAGGTAATATCACCACCAATCAAGTAAAGCCATGTCAGTTAGAGGAAAAGCTGGCCCAGTCAGAAATATCTCCCCAGGACTTCCCCAAGAGAAGCAGACCACTTAACTTGTCCTCGGGGTTGAATCCTGACAGCAATCTCCACAGCACGATAAGAATCTCCAACAAAGAACCAGACAGGAAAGAATGAGTGTGTCCATCTTCAAAAGGAAGCTGGGCATCAGAATTTCCTGTGTTATTCATTTTACTGGCTTATATTTTTGCTGTCTTTATTACAAAAGGAATCAGACTAGCAATAATCACCATTCTGATTTTGAGTTCACAGGTTCATGAAGTTTCCAGGAAAAGAGCCACATTTTTAAACCATTAGAATCATGTTATTTGCAGAAAAGCCTCTTAGAGAATAAAGGCAAGAATTAAAGGCCTTATCGAGCAAGATGGCCTTCCTTGATCTTCTCTGATGCTTTTGTCTTACGTCTTTGACAAGACTCATCCCTGTCATCAACTGCTGCAAATCTGACCCATAAAGTAACTGGGGTGTGTGTGCATCTAGGTTTTGTGCATATGGCTTTGAGGATCCACCTATAAGGGCCTGGGAAACTGTGACCAAATATACAAACTTGGAAAGGATTAAATGTGTGCTTCTGGGGAAAAAAAGAACCTTCGAATTATAAATGGAGCATTGATTTTCAAAGTTATTTTTTTTTTCTTGTCATCAGTTAGATTCTTGGGCTGGTGTGGGAGGAATCCACATGGCAGAGTGTTGACTGGTGTGTTTGAGGCCCTGGATTCAATGACTAGTACAGGCGAGGGTAAGACATTAGAAAAGTCCTGACTGGAAAGAAAAAAGAACGAAAGTAAACAAATAAATAAAACCTTGGAACTGGAGAGATGGCTGAGGGTGCTTATTGCTCTTCCAGAAGACCAGAGTCTAGCACTCACATCGGATGGCTCCTAACTGCCTATAACTTTAGCTCCATCTAGCACCTCTTCTGGCCTGATGGGCACCTGAACACATGTGGCATATTCTCATACAGACACACATAAACACACGCATACACATATATTCTCACAGATATACACACACATACATAGTTCCACATATATATACACACATTCAAAAATATTTATATTTTTTGAAAAGAAAAATGCTGTTAAAAGAAGGAGAAAATAGTTCGCTCTAAGCTTAGTGCTACTCAGATGTAAATATGCGAAATTTTCAAACGAGGACTCCTTGGAATGAGTCTACAATGGGGAGAATAAACTGGAACTCTCTACTTGGTCATGTAAGCATGGCTTTCATTTTCCAAGTATTTTCTGACTTTCACGCTTTAGTGGTGAAAGGCTGTGAACGGTGTGACTGTTCTCCCTGCCATGATGGCATACGAGGAGAAATGACAATAAGTGACTAGAAAACGATGATCAAAATACATGCTCACACAATGTTCTTAATTACTGCAAAAGGAGAGGAGCCAGCAGGTATCTGTGACAGGGCAACACCTCAGAGAGTCACGACACGGGTCACTATTTTTGGTCCAAAACAAATCTTTAAACAATCCAAATCAGAGGGGACCATAAGGAATGAGCTGAAGCTATCAAACTAGTACTAAAATTTTTGTTAAAATCATGAATGATCAAGATTTTAGTTATTTTGAGGTTTTAGTTACCATGTAAGAAAGAACCAAAATGAAAAAAAAAAAGAAAAAAAAAGAAATAGGAAAGACTGGGAGAAAATATTTAGAAATGTGGCAATAGACAATTTTGTTTTCTGATTCAAACTGCTTAGCTAAGAGAGCAAACGTAAATTGTATGCCCATTAAAAAGTTACAGGGCAAAGTTATGTCATAGCATTGACTCAATTTTTCTCAGTAGTCTAAACAGAATGAATACAGAGTCAGCAACGGAGCCCTGTATCTTCTGTCCCCACTGAAGAGCCAGCAAGTGGCAACCTGTGCTGAAACGTAGGCTCAGAAGGAGCAGCCCACCCCTGTGTGGCAAGAATGAGTTCTCTACCTCTGCAATAGCCTGCTTCTGTGGCTTTCAGGAGCAAAGCATACACTTCACAGTTTTGCAAACTCAAGGGACATGGTGTGGCTCGGCAGAGTCTAGCCTGCAACATACCGACCCTCTACCCAGCAAATCGCCAGTGTCTACACAGTCCTTGGTCTAAAACTTCCAAGGAGGATAATCTCTGGCCCTCTAGGTCTCTCTTGAGAGTCTGTAGAATCCCATGGAAAACAGGAACTGAACTAGGATATTAGGATCAAGGAAAAAGTCTTGCTTATCTTCAGACCACGAATGGCAACGCACTCTGCACATGCACTTCTCAATGCGAGGTGCAAACATCAAATCTAAGAGTGGTAGCAAATACTGGTGCCTGCTCTAAAGAGAAGTAGCCATAAGGATGCACTGTGTGTCAGTCATGGAAGAATTATCAGGTGGAAGGGAGCAACAGGAGACAGTACGGCACCTCATAACAAATGCATGCTTGTTTCCACAGAGTTCCAGATGTTGGCTGTCCTATGAGTAAAACAATCTAACTGCCAAGGTATTGCATTTGAATTATTAGAACTCTTCAGAGGACACAAGAGTGGCTGTAGAAACAGTGGTTTGTGGTCCAGAAGAATGTCAGTTCTTCCCTGCCCACAAAGGACATGAGGAAGATCTGCCTCACAGGCTGCCTTTTCTTCAGACAAGAACAGAAATAAAAATGCAAGCACTGGCGTGGCTTATCCATGATGAATGTGTACTGCTAAGACAGGGACTCCCCGTAACCTAGGAAACAGTTCATCTCTTCCTCACTGTGGGAAATTTTCTGGTTAATGAAATGATGAGTTATTTTATGAACTCAACAGAGTTCATAAAAAATAGGAACTGCAGATGCCAGGCTTGTTTTTTCATAGTTTAAAAGAAAAATTTTTGAAAGGCAACACCTTCAAATCACCATTCTAAGAGGTATGGATGTGTGTGAGCACCTGGGCTGACTTTCTGTCATTGAGGCAACTTCTATTAAAATAGGCACCTTAAATTTTTTTTTAAAATCATTTTATGATTTTAAATCATTTAAAGATATTTTATTAAATCCAATCTCTTGGTAAGTTTATGCCATGTTTGAAGAGAAATTGATATGTTATACTTCCTACAAACACCACGAACCATTTCATACCAAGAGAACGTCTGGAAAATCAACCTGAGACAGAGCCCACCAAAGGTTTTTCCTTCCCTAAACCTCAACCTTGGTCTCCTGAGGAACAGACCGTGCAAGCTCCAGTTCTGCAATGGGAATCACAGAACTACAACTGCACACAAGAGGAACCACTATCAAGGCCAACACTGACCCTCACAGGAAGAGGCCAGTACAGTTCCTTGAGCACTTGGCTGATAAAACGGAAGTGGAAAGTGAACCTAGGCTAGTGTGGGAGATCCACCACATGGGATATCTGCCATGTGGAACAGTGTTCCTTAAGTAAGTGTCAGAGCTGATCAGTAAGGAAGCTGTAGAAAAACAGTGCTTAGTGATTGTGATTGTGCATGATTTGTTCCTTGGTTGTCTCCTGTTTCCTCTGCTTGGCTTGTCACTCTCTTTGTGACAGCGTCTCTTCATAGACGGTGAGTCATGACACATCGGTGGAGAGACTAGTCAAAAACTTACTTTATTTTACTCCTTGAGGTCTCATGAAGAAATGCAGCAGGTTCCGTGAGTCTAAGCATATCAATGAGAAGAGGTGGTTCTGATCCTACTGTTGTTTCCAGGGGTCCATGGCCCTAGGGCAGGGTTTCTCGACCTCAGAGATAAATACATCTCAATCTAGAAACTCTCTCTTGTGGAAGGTCATGTTACACACTGTGCAATGTTCAGAAGCATCCTAGCCACTGTTTACTAGATGCCCACAGCATCCTGCATCCACTGTTACAACCCAAATCCCTTCAGATATTGCCAACTTCCTTTCAAGTTAAACCTAGGTGAGATGCACCACTCCGCTCAAGTCTCTTTGACTGTGTACGCCTCATCTCTTTGTATGAGAAGTGCCTGTAAGACCACTTTCATCAATTAATAGCTGTATTGATAAAATTATAAAATTATAATCCTAACAATAACAAACCTAATATTTACTACGATCTCATTCATGAACCAGGCAGATGAATAGTTAAGTTGATTTCCACCAACCTCGAAATTACGGGGACTGTGTGGTGCTCCTACTGTCACATGATCATGCAAGTGCCAACTGCCACGGCCAAGATTCAAACTGAAAGATTTCAAGGCCCTTGCTTACTATTTACCATATACCCTACGCCATAATCAACCGGCAGTGCAGTGCGTGACTTAGGAGACCTCAACAGATAATCCTAACCTTCTGACATTGTTCACCTGGCTCTTCTCTCAGAATGATCAGTTTAGTCTGCTTTTCTAGGGGACACGAAATCTAGAAAGATCTCTTAAAATCCTTCTTTAAAATACATCCTGTTTCTTTTCAGTCTTCTAAGGACTTCCTCCTGCCAGCTCTGCTAAGAACAGCTCCCATCCCGAGATACCCAGTGGCTTCAGTGGCCTCAGCACTTAGCAATACGTTACTAGAAACCAGAAGCATGAGTGATAGGCCCCTTCCACATTATTCTCATGATTGTAGCCTTAGGGTGCAACAGAAAGACCTTGCTGGTGATCGTTAAAGGAGTTAATACAGAATTGCCATTGAGGTGCTCTTTTTTAAATATCAAATTATACCTAATGAATCAAAAAGAAAGAAGGTCTGCCCGTATTTTAAGCTTTTTAATGTGGGTGCTTTGGCCACCATGGTGCTTCATACACTCAAAACAAACATACAGAATAGGCTGGCTGAGGTTACCACAGGGTTTCAAGGACCTCACAAGGCTGGTCCGCATGCAGACACTCCTTGTAGCCCAGTGTATATGGAATGTGCATGTCAAGGTAAGAAAAACAAATAACTCAGTTTCGTGTGGAAAAAGACAAAGCCACGGGGATAGGCACATTATATGATGTAGGTTTCTTTATCTTCCTATAGTGATAGGCACCTGTACACTGAGGCCTCCCTTGGTAGCCTCCCGACTTCTAGGACATACCTGCCGTTTTCTTGTTCCTTTAGTTTCTCTAAAGATGTTGGTTCCCAATAATAAATCAGGATGCTGAAGAATTCTGGTTCTTTGGTTTGTGGTTGTTTTTTTTACCATTTTTGTTTGAAACTGGGTCTCCTTTGACAGCTCAAGCTGGCCTCAAACTCGAGGTCCTTCAACCTTGTCGTTTTTAAGGCTAGAAGCACAGGTGTGTGCCGCCATACTGAGAAGGCCCATTTCAATAAACAGTTCCAATGAAAACGGCAAAACATCATGCAAATTTTAAATCAAAGAGGAACGGAACTAATTAAGGCTACCTAAAACCACCATTAAAAAATAAGACATATGGATCATTTCACACGCCCTAGAATGGTTTTGAAAAAGTAACTAAATATACATTAATTTAAAAAAACAGACAATAACAAGTGTTGACAAGGCTATAGAAAACCTGGAATTCTAAGATGTCGTTATAGGGTGAAAGAGACACAGCTTTTAGGAAAGCTTCCAGGAGAGATGAGCAGCCAGTTACCATATGAACAAACAATTTCACCCAGGTACGAAGGCTCACACCAAAACTTGGGTAAGAATTTCTATCCCAGCAGCACTATGCATGCTAGCTGAAATAAGAGAAGCATTAGACATGCCATCTGAGGACTATAACCAGTGTACCCTGCCCCAGCAAGGGGGCTACGACTGGCGCAGGAAAGGAGAAAGCAAATACTGCAAGAAATATGCACAGTGTGCAGCAAGGGAAACGCGCTACATGAAAGACACCAAGCACGTAAGATCGTGGATTGTATTATTTCAGCTACCTGGAGTATCCGCTAGGCAAGAACAGGAGCACAGAAAGAAGGAAGCACAAGGGAGGGAAACAGGTCTAATACGAAGAGTGACAGGACTTGCTTCCCAGGGTGGGGTTCTTCTAGAGTTAGACAGTGGTGATGGCTTGGCAGACATGTTAGAGACACCCACCTTACAATGATAAATTGATGTTATGTGAATTGTATCTTGGTATAAAAGGATGCTAAACTTCGGTGTGGGGTGCATGTCTCTCTTCCTAGCATCTGGGATATAATGGCAGGAGGATCAAGAGTTCAAGGCCAGCTTTGGTTAAATGAGACCCTGGTGGAGGGGATGTAAAGAGGAGAGAAGGGGAACTGGGGGGGGGAGGGAAGGGAGGAGAAAGAGCGAGGGAGGGAGGGAGGGAGGGAAAGGGTGAGAAAATAGTAATAACCAAACAGGAAAACACTCAGCAAAGACATCGGTGGCTCTTTGCCCGGTGAGCTCCAGGCAGCACCGGTTTCTTCTATGAAAACCATCCTCCGGCTGCCTTAGGTGCCAGGGCATAGGAAGTGAGAAACTCACCAGGGAAACCCCACGCGAGAGACCACTGACCCAAGGAGAGTAAGCAACTTGAAGAACAAAGAACCACAAGAAAGATCTAGTAGTAACAAGATAGCCGAACCAAAGAAGAAAGAACTCATCCCAGGAAAAGAAAGGCCAGTGTCCTCGCAAAGCACTGTTGGCTCTTTGATCACTCGGGGAATGGTAATACAATAGTAAAATGGACTCTGCCTTCCCTGGGTGAAGAAAGCACAGTGTACCAGGGTCATAAACAAGCGAGCGCTGCCCAGGGACAGACTCAGACCAGAGTCACTTCTCAGCCATCTCCTATTTTCAACACTCCCCGACTCCTGCTCATCTTCCCTTTTCCTGGCCTCCAGGCCTTCGCTTCTATACCTCCCGTCCCACAGAAACACACCACTGGGTTCCCATGAGCCCCAAACAGAGCACACATCTGCTTTCTCTAAGAACATGCTCTCCGGGACAAGCTTCACACCCACAGGCCCTCTGTTCTCCAATGTTGTCCAGATGGGTGCTATTCCCCATACAACTGATCATTCTTTGATTCTCTTATCTCCTCATCAAAAGGGTGATAGACAGTCGCTGAGGATACTGTGGCAATCCAAATCTGAGATCTCTGCTGTAAGACAGACAACCTACTGGCTAGGATCACACCCAGAACTCATCGGATGGTCATACCAATGGACATGAAATATCACATGGACAGGTTCAATACAAGGCACATTCAAGGTAAAGTAGAAGGATCCACAAGAACCTAAAAGAGGGGAAGTCAGAGAGTGAATGGGGAGAAGTCAGGACCGCTCTACTGAGGAAAATAGTGTTTAAAGACCAGAACATCACCAAAACTAAAAACAAAACAAAACTAACAACAGGCAGGACATGAAAAGCTGGGTGCAGGAAAGGAACGTGGTGTATTTGAAGGAGCAAATGAAGAACATTGTGCAAAAGAACAGAGAAAGCTGAGAGGAGACAACACCAGGGATGGGGAGAGCAGGGGAAGGCCTGGTGGGTGGGTCAGCATCTTTCAGCAATGTAGGCCCAGGGGTTAGAAGGCGGCCTCAGTTATCCAGAGGGATAGTAGCTGGCCTCTGGGAATGAAATAATGAACATGTAGAGAAGCAGTCAAACCATAAGGAAAATGACAGAGCGACCAGCACCATAACTATGCCAGCATAGTTATTCGATGACGGGTTATTAGGTGCCAGGAACAGCGCTGTTTCCACATATGATACTATTTCTCACAACAGCCTTGGGTGTGCATGTGTGTGGCCTTTATTCTCCATGTAGGAAACTGAGACTCACAGGAGATTAAGTCACCCAGCTCCTCCACAGCAGGGGCTAAATAAACTCTCCATGCCCAGTTGTGAGGGGTATTCTCAACTGACAACATGACTACCTCTAGAACTAACTAAAACTCAAGAGGCTGGGTATACCTGGGAGGGTTTTTTCTTTAATTGTTTGAAGTCTCTCTCTCTCTTATATACATACATACATATATATATATATATATGCAAATATGTGTATATATGTATATATAGCTTACAAGTTTATATATATACTAAGTATATGTATACAATATATGTGTGTGTGTGTGTGTGTGTATATATATATATATATATATATATACACAGTTTATTCCTCTAGATAACCCTCACTTATCTATCTCCCTAGTTCTACTGCAGTTTCCTGCCCACACCAAGAACAAGAACAGTCGCTGTGTGGAGGCAGGAACTGTGTGAGACATGTTTATATCCACTATGTTTTGAAGTCTTCTCAAGAGTGGTGATATGAAGCTCCTCTTTACAGCTGGGGAAACTGAGGCAGAGTCAAGCCAACGGCAAGCATAAACATAAAAGTTCCAGGCTTGGAAAGTCACAGGCCTGGAATCAGAGCTGTAAGGTGTTTCTTCCTCATCAGTTTGGATGTTATTAATTAAGAACCATTCTATCTGTGGTCCGGGTGAAGCGTTCAGAAAAAGAAAACCAACAACAATGCAAAACTGATGCTGCTTCTGCGATCGTCGTTCTAATCTCTGCCCCACAGTGCTGGGAGCTCCCGATGCATATCCGTTCCATGTCACCTCGCACTGACAGCTCATAAAGATGCAGATAACCTCGCCTGCAAGAAAGAAGTGCGGACAGCTTCTACCAAAATGGGCAGAAGAAATGGCAACTTAGGTGACCACTCGGAGTCAGAAGTGCTCCCATGATGTAAGCTGGAAGCATCAGCACCTGAAAACAAATGCTACTTTCAACCAAAGAGGTCTGCCCTGAGATCAAGGATACAGGACTGGGGATGTGAGCCGGGAGTAGAGCACTCCCCTAGCATGTGCAAGGCTTGGGGTTCAGTGCCCAGCACCATAAAAATAAGTGACAATATAAACAAACAAACAGCACAGGGAGAATGCGCAGAAACAGGAGTGAGCGAACTACACTCGTGAATTCCCAGTTGCACCACCATGACCCTCCCCTTCAAAACCTCCACACAGCAACAAAACTCAAAGGCTTTTTACTTTTTCCACTGAAGCTACCAAAGGAGGAAAGGTTTTTCCGTTAGGCCAAAAGGACTGCTCTTTTCCTGCAATCTAATCGCTCCCCAGAAATGACTGATGAAGTATCTTTAGTATAACGGCAGATGTTTCGATAAACCATCATGTATGGTTGTGGATATTGCCCTCCAAGCAAAACAAACAAACAAAAACTTCTCTAAGAACATGCAGTGTGTACAATTTTAAAAACCAAACAGTGACAAAACTACTTGGACAGAATGACTGTTACTGGAGACCTCCCTGTGGGCCCATACTGCAGTGACAGGGCGACTGTACAGCTTCACACTTAGATGTGCCATGAAATTGGTTTGAAGAAAGCGATACAATTAGGTATGCTTTGTTCGAATGAAAATACCCTACAAATTCCAGCATACTGTTATTAGAAATGCCATCAACTTACACAGACGGAAGGCTCTCTCTCGGCCACTGCAGATCTCATGTATTAGAAATCGAGCGGAAGGAAGTGAGTTCTCCAGTGGCCCCTGCAGCCTCTGTCTCAGAGGCCCCAGTCCCTCCCTCTCTCCCTCCCTCGGCTTTAACTGGGCAGCTCCTAGACATCACTTGCAGGGCAACTAGAGGAGGTGGGATGCTGAGCTTACTGTTAGGAAACAGATGTGACCTAAGAAAAAGTCAGTCCTCTCTGGGTTTTGTTTCGGAGGAGGAACAAAAGAGATCTGAAGAGACATGGGGAGCCTCGAACCTACAGTGTATCCAGGTGGGCCAGAGGCTTTAACACCAAAGCCATCTCAAGAAACTCCTACTAAAAGCAAACGAATAGACAGCAGTAGCAGCAATAAGACCTACAGATTAGGTTCTACTTTTAGACCAAGAACTATAGGCCATAAGTCATAGCCTCAAATGAGCTGTAATAAAACCCAACCTTCAAACACAAAAATTTAGACTTTTTTCCCCATAACGAAGCATTTTATTTATAATGTAAGCGATTCCTGTTCTGAATAAATGGGTACGGTATGTGCATGAACAACACTACCGGAAAATACAGATATTCTAAAGGTATGTGGGCCTGGAGAGATGTCCCAGTGCTGGGGGGACAGGCTGCTCTAGCAGAGGACCTGGGTTCCAGTCCCAGCATCCATGGTGGCTCACAACCATCTGTAACTCCAGTTCCGGGGGATCTGATGGCCTTTTCTAGCCTCTGCAGGAACCGGGCAGGCACATAGTGTACAGATACACAAGCAGGCAAAACAGTCATACGCATAAAAATAAATTTTAAATTCAAAATTAAAATGTGTATTCATATATTTATATTTTTAAATCCTCTTTTGAAATAAGGCTGATTTGCTATATTAGTCGTGTATGGGAAAATCAATTTTTAAATAAATGAGGCCTTTTGTAACACAGAGAATGAAGAACCACAATACTATTTTCTTTAATAATCAGAATGTTCTACATTACGCTTGGTTTAAAGAGGTGCATATTTTAATAGATGCTAAATCTACTACCAAAAGCCTCAAGACACTAAAAATAATTGGAAACAAGAGATGAGCCAAATAGACATCTCCAGGGCAGTTCCCCCAAAAGAAGTTCCTATGCTCCATGAACACCATGCACACAGATGATCAATGGTAAGGAAGCTGATACCGAGGCAATGAGTAAAGAGATTAAGTACAATGTGGTATGCCCACACCCGTGTACCACATTGCAACCCCCAGCAACAGAAATCACAATCTAAATGAGCGGTGGTGGTGCACGCCTTTAATCCCAGGAAGCAGAGGTATGGATCTCTGAGTTCAAGGCCAGCCTGGGTTATAGAGTGAGTTTCAGGAGAGTCAGGGTTAGACAGAGAAACCCTGTCTTGAGAGAGAGAGAGAGAGAGAGAGAGAGAGAGAGAGAGAGAGAGAGAGAGGTCATAATCAACTGGTACATACTGCAGCACAAACAAATCTCACATACTCTCTGCTACATCAAGGAAGCCATTGAGCAAAGAACAAATGCCATGGAGTTCAAAACAGGGTATAAATACATCCCAGTGACAGAGGGCAGCCTGCAGCTTCTTCCTGACTGAGAAGCGTACAATGGAGTCGCCTATCATGATGGAACCCTTGTTGCTGTTGATCGGGGCCATGACTTTGCTATTTCTTCATATGTGGATGCATCTAGTTTGTTTGTTACCTTGAGAACTGAACTAGCAAAACTGTAACACTAGCTGAAGACATGGTTCGTAGCCCTCACCATCTTCTCTCACCGCAAAGGCAAGCCTACTAGTCACAGAGCACCAGGTACTCTTTATAGCAGGTTATCTGGCAAAGGCAGTAAGTCACCCGGGCCACCTGGCCTACTGTAAAAACAAACAAAGCCTTAATAAGAGGTCACACTTTTAATTATAGGCCTGATGCCAGATTTGTTAGATATAATAACACACACCCTCTTTTAATTAAACAAATCACCTAAATAGCCACTTGAGCAGAGGTGACGGCCGTCTGCTGTCACTGCATCCTGCATGCCACCATTGTATCCACAATGCCCTGGGTAGGACAGTGTCAATGGCCTGAATCCCCATTTGGGTACAAGCACTATGGATAAAATGATGAAATTCCTGTGCCATTTCTGTGGCTAGCTGAATAAACCTATGAATAAACTCAACTACATGCTCGAAAGTTCCAGATAATGACACGGAGAGCTTTATAAACAAAAACACTGTACCTAAACACAAAATATAAAGTAAATATTTTCAGTGTCAACTGTACAGAGAAACTAACTGAAGGTCATTATTCTGAACACAATACTGAGATGTATTTCCAAAGGGTTTTGTTTTTGTTTTTGTTTTTGTTTTTAATGATAGGAAACTGTTTTGAGAAATACGTTGCAAGAAATACTATGTTTGGTTGCTATACCCACTGGAATTAAGATGGCTCCAGTGTCACCAAGTGATACAATCTTACAGGGCCACTGTCATGTGCGTGGCCCATTACTGACCAAAGTGTCTTTGTGTGCCATGTGGCTGTGCTACGTGGTATAAAGCTCACATATCATGTATAGATAGATGGATGTATAGGAAAAGCAACTTCTGCTGTGTATTGAGTCTTGTTGTAAAGCACACTTGATACACATCACACCAGATGATGTTACTTCTCAACCAGGGCCATCGCCAACCCCAAGGACTATGTTGGCATATCTAGAGAGACACCCTAGACTACCCCAATGTCATATAGCTTAGATACACACTAGACAGGAATGTTCTGTGGTGCCCTCTAACACACAGGACAGCCACCATCAATAAGGAAGCACCTAAGGAGAAGGATGAAAGGTTTGAGATCAAGAAATCGCACATGACAACCCAGATGGGCAAGATGCACAGATTGCAGAAGGTCCATCAGCAACTTAGATGACTCAAGCAACTTTGATGACAAGTCACTCAAGACTTGTGCGAGCATGGGAAGGGGAACGAAACTAGAACAAAAGCAAATAACACATAGAAAATCCTTTAGTACTCTTTTAAATGGAGTTAAATTATACAGTGCTATTTATTTCACTGACTGGAAAAATGGAACTATCTGAGTCTATCGTGGCAACTCACAGGAATAAACTGTAGTCAAATCACACTGTGAAACATGCTGCTGCCAGTAAAAATGGTAATTTTTAAAAAAAATTTAATTAAAATATAACTACATCATGTCTGCCCTTTTCTTTTCTCCCTCCAACCCCTCCCATGCGTCCCTCACTCCCTCTTAGATTGAAGATTTTATTTGTTTTACACACACACATACACACACACACGCGCGCGCGCGCGCACACACTAATCTCTTTACTCACTGCATTGGGCATGGCTACCTTGCTGCCCTGAGCATCTCTGTGCATGGCTCATGAATTATTATTAATACATATACATTATATATACATATACATATATACATATGTATAAACCTAACTACAACCTACTGACTCCATTTTGTGTTGCTTATGTGCGTATCACTTCATGGCTGACCATTTTGTTTTCTATTCCTATGTTTATACCTAAGGGAACATCATGGAAGAAAGGGAGAAAAATTCGTAAGAGCCAGAGAACTGAGAAGTCTCCAGTGAGCCGGCTCCAAGCTACAGAGATCACTGTGTAAGCCTGAGCTCACTCCCCTAGAAGCTGAGATGCACCAGCTTCTCTAGGGCCACTGTGCTCACATGGAGGAGCTGCTAGTACAAAGCAAACTGTCAATGCTGATTTCTTTAAAAGAACAGGATCTGAGAAGGAAGGAAGGAAGGAAGGAAGGAAGGAAGGAAGGAAGGAAGGAAGGAAGGAAGGAAGGAAGGAAGGAAGATAACTCACTTATACAGGCTCTAGAGAGTACACTCGGGCTTAGGAAAGGGAGCGAGGTCACAGGAAAGAGAAGAAGGCAGCGCATGAGGCTGTGCAGGAAAGCATTCTGTTGTTCCTGTTTTCACCAGCCAGTGCTGCTGTTGGTCAAGTTAGTGCTGGAAAGCAGGGAAATAAAACCAGAAACAGCGCTGCAAACATCTGGCCAGCGGCTCACGGTCAGGCCCCGCAACAAAACAGCACGGCTGGGCAGGCCTGCTTTAGCCTCGCTGCCATTCAATTCCTTCCACTGCTCATTGGACAACTCTGTAGTGGAGACTGCTGGGATCGAGGACAGCCACACCAACACAGAAGCACTGCCTGCTCTAAATGGAAAGTCTACTCTGCACAGCCCAGATCTGTCTCCTCTTGAAGATCAACTCTCAGCACACAAGGTCCTCCTTAGCCAAAGCTCATTTCCAGAACGTTCTCTCTGTTCCCTGATCCCACGAAATGAAGGCCTCCCCCAGGTCTGCTGACTGTTGCTCAAAGCATTAGGCCATACTTCCCAGGTCCTAAGGCACAAATGAAGAAGACTCAGCGTGCAACACACAAGCACCTCTGATAATGCCACACAGTTACACACGCGTGGATGCTGTGGTGGGTGGAGCTGTGATTAATG
This sequence comes from Rattus rattus, assembly GCF_011064425.1. NCBI lineage: Eukaryota > Metazoa > Chordata > Mammalia > Rodentia > Muridae > Rattus > Rattus rattus. The sequence goes on from NC_046159.1 coordinate 49,196,620, forward strand.
CACAGTTGCTATGTTTCCTACATACTCTGGAGACAGGAAGCCTACCTTAGGATAATAGAGCACTAAGGTTTACAAGATTAAAGGTCTGAGAATTTGGGCCAGCTTGAACTTTCAAACAGCCAAGGCACACTTCTCTCTCTCTGTCTCAGTCTCTGCCTCTGTCTCTCTCTGTCTCTGTCTCTCTGTCTCTGTCTCTCTGTCTCTGTCTCTCTGTCTCTGTCTCTCTGTCTCTGTCTCTCTCTCTCTCTGTCTCTCTGTCTCTCTGTCTCTCTCTCTGTGTGTGTGTGTGTGTGTGTGTGTGTGTGTGTGCAGCTGCACATGCTTATATACCCATACATGTGGAGGCCAAAGGAGGATGCCAAGTGTTCTGTTCTATCATGGTCTGACTTATTCCTTTGAGAAAGGGTCTCCCTTTGAATATGAAACTAGACTGGCAGCCAGCAAGTCATACTGGTCCTCCCATCTCCACTCCTAGCACCGGGTTACACTGTGGGTCAGGGATTTAGGTTGGTACAGAGGATTTTAACTCAAGTCCTCAGGCCAGCAAAACAAGAGTTCTGACTCACTGCGTTACTTACTTTACTGCGGCTGTGATAAAACACCATGACAAAGACAACTTTTGGGTGAAGTATTTATTTGGGATTATGGTTCCAGAGGGCCAGAGTCTATAATGGTGGGGCATCGGGCCAGTATGGCGGGTGGAGCAGGATTAAGAGTGCTCACATCTCCAACAGCAAGCACAAAGCAGAGAGAACAAGCTGGGGGTAGGTCGAGGCTTTATGCTCTCGAAGTCACTCCCAAGTAACACACTTCTTCCAACAAGGCTACACCTTCACACCTCGCCCAACAGTGCCACCAACCAGGGACCAAGTCTTCAGATGCCCAAAACTTTAATACAATTTCTCTTGCTGTGGTGATCACCCCCAACCATAAAATTATTTTGTTGCTTCTTCATAACTGTAATTTTGCTACTGTTTAAATCATAATGCAAATCTCTGATACAGGATCCCTGTGAAAGGGTCATCCGACCTCCTAAAGAGGTCATGTCCCACAGCTTGAGAAGGATGTACTAAACCCTTTTCCCATTCCCTAGCCAAGACTTTATAGTTTGCTTCATAACCATTCCCAGCTTTCCCTGAAGAGGTCATCCTTGGGTCCCTGGGTGTTCTACTGTATAGAAATGTGTTTAGATGGTTTGCACATGAAAGGCTGACAAGAACGAATATTGTTCTTGCTTACAAAATAAAGATATATTATCATACTACTAATCCAGTGCCAGTGAAAGAAACTAGGATGATATATTTATCTTTCCTGAATTACTACCTCAAAGAACTCCACCCACAACCCTATGAGAAGATGAACAGCTTGGGGGGCCCTTTCATGGCTCTGGAACCTTCTTTCACACGAGAGTTGAATGACTGTTGTGGAAGCGGATTTCACAGTCCTCTCCTGGGACTGCTAGGGCAGGTGCCAATCACAGCCTTTCCCCTTCATTCCTGCTGGCTTGAGACCCACCAAAAACATTCACATCTAAAAGTTAAAGCGTCTACATTTAGAGTGTGACTCACAGGACAGAATTTGTTGCCTGCCAGACGGCAAAGGGAACAGGGAGTATCGGGTTGTGTTCCTATAGAGACCTGTGGTCACAACATAGTCAGACCTAAGACAGAACACTGAGAGGCTCTAAAGGGTGACTCGAAACAGTGGCGAGTGCAGAGCTTGCAGAGAGAGGACCCACCGGGGGAGCGGGGGCATTAGGAATGAAAGAGCTCGATATTTCAAACACACAAATACCGAGGCCAAGAAGAAACAAAAAGGCAAGAATGAAGGGATAAAAGAATACCAGCTGCTTCCTCAAACATGTATGTGTCATCAGCATATGACACAAAACCCTGATGGAGGAGTATCGTTTGGGTGGAAGCAAGAACAACGGGGGTATGGAGGAGGAGGAGGGTGGCACTCAAAGCATGAGGAAAGCACGGTACTATACCAATGTTATAACAAGACCCTTCATTTTGTAGGCCAACAAAACAATTAATGTTAAAGCTTACTGAGGCTAGCACATGAGGATTGGTTCTAAGACAAGAAGCTAGCCTGGAAGAACAGGGCTGAGTTGCTTACCCCCCCCTTTTAAAGCTACATACAGTCATATGGTCAGCAGACTGGAAGGCACATGTGAACCATGTCCAGTATGTGGGTTCAGGGTATACAACTCCAAAGATATCCTGATTTCTAACTAACACACTTAGGTTAGTGCCGGGAAACAAAGAGAATTATCTAAAAGTGAGATTTTAAAGAAAGCAGGCAACAGGAAAATTTACTATCATAGCCATGTTTGGCTTTGTTTTGCTGTGTGGGTGTGGGTGTGGGTGTGATGTGTACAGTCTATACGCAAGTGTATACACAGGTGCATAAACTCATGAGTATACAAAGGCCAAAGAAAGTAAGACATCCTGCTCTAATCCTCCACATTATTCTCTTGAGACGGGTTTCTCACTAAGCCTAGAGAGAGGCCAGAAAGCTGGCTCCTATCCCTTTCCAGCATGGTACTGAGGTCACAAGCACACATGGCCATGTTGGACTTTTTATGTGGTGAGGTGGATTTGAACTCAGATCCTCATGCTTTCAAAGCAAGTACTTTTAACCACTGAGCCATCTCCGGCCTTCCCCACTCTTGGCCATTTTAAGACTACAGCTCACCAACATTAAATAGATCCACAATACAATAGTGGATCTAGAACCTTTCCGTCTTGCAGAATTAAATGGCATCCATTCATCATCAACTTCGGTAGACAGAACAATAAATGGAATCACACCATGTCTACCTTTCAGGACCAGCTTATTTCACCAGCCTAATGGCCTCAAGATTCATCTACACCATAAGTACATATCAGGCTTTCCAATCTTTTTAAAGACTGACTAATAGCCCACAATGGGTATAACATAGTTTCCTCATCTGTTGCTTGCTTCTGCCTGCTGGCTATTGTGATCAGGAAAATGGGTGTCAAATCTCTCTGACTTGCCAGCTTCCATTTGCTTGGATTTGTGCCTAGAACTGGCGTTGCTGGATCATGTGGCAGCTCTAGTTTTAGTCTTTGAGGGAGGCTGATACTGTTTTCTATGGCAGTGGCTCCAGTGAATGATCCATTAGCGGTGCACAGGGTCCCAACTTCTCCAAAGCCCCACCAGGGCCTTCTCCTTTCTGCAAACATGATCATTATCCTGACAGACACAGGACGGCATATCACCATGGCTTTGACTTGCATTTCTCTAAGGACTAATGGTATTCAATTGCTCTACTGGCTTGTGGCCGTTTCTAGAGCACGTCTGGATGATCTAGCCCTTTGTCTGATTTCGGTAGTATTATTTTGTTCCCTTGTATTGTTGTCAAGTTGTATGTGTTGTGTGTGTTTTTTCTCCTTTTTTTTGTACATGTGAATGCATGTTAATATGCACTCATGTATATACACATCTGTGGAGCCCAAAGGTTGATGTTAATTGCTTCCTTAATTGCTTTCCATCTTATGGTGAGGCAGGGCCTCTCACTGGAGCCTAGAGCTCACTACTTTTGCTAGGCTTAGTAGCCAGCTTGATGCTAGGACCCTCAAGGGTCTACTTCTAAGGTACTGCTATTGTGGATGGCTACCATGCTTACCCAGCAAACACTGTCTAGTGAGCTGTCTTCCCAACATCTATGGCTCTTTGTAGAGTCTTGATCGTAGCTCTTTATCGAGTACATAATTTGTATAATTTTTCTGTCATTTACTGTGGTCCCTTTGCCTTTGGTAAACTGTGTCCTTTAGGAATACATTTTCCAGGAAGTCACTGGCAACCCCAACATCATTTGGGGCTCTTCTTAATTTTTATCTTCTTCATGTCTTGCCATCCTGGGCCTTATAACTTGTGTGTGATGTAAGGTAAGGATCTTCCATTTGTGAGTACCCATTTCCCCATCCCTGCTTACTAAATAAGAGGTCCTCTCTTTATTGAGTGCTCTGGGCACCGATGTGAAGGAGCACTTTACTCCTGACCTCTCACTTCAGAGTCTTTGGTCCGCTTATGTCTTTACATCGGCTCCACACAACTTTGATTAACTGAGGTCTATAATGTGCTTGGGTGTGTGTGCCCTGACTTTGTGCTTCATTTCTCAAATGTGTTTTGTGTCTTGTGTAAAATAAAGTTTTAGGTTATGCTATCTCAGGGTAGGGTTTCTCCAGGTCCAAGCTGGTAACTGTCCTCTTTCCATCCTCCACATAACTAGATGAAGAGGCAAGACATCAGCATTCACCAGCAGACGTTCTTCCTGACTCAGTTAGGTGAAGACACTCAGAGCATCTCGCCTTTGCAAGGTGAGGGAACTCAGGTTAAGGGCGCAGATTCTAGAGTCAAACAAAGTTTGATTCAGGGCTCAGTGCTTAAAAGAGCTTGCCACAAGCCTAAAGACTTGAATTTGGTCACTTGAACCCCATGTGGGTGGAAGGAAAGAACCAGCACCCCAGAGTTATCCTCTGACTTCCATACTTTGTTGGGACTTATGTGTACCCCATCCTTATCATACACATAAACATATCATTGTCGTTAATATATAAGCAAGTATTTTTTTAATAACAAAAGTTGGGTTTAAGATTTGGCTCTGCCAGTTTCTATGCATACAGCCTTGTACACCTTGTTTAACATTAGCTTTCTCATTTCTAAATAGAAACAATTGCATCCCCCACTCTCCAAGTCTTCAAAGGGCAGATGTGATTGGTGTGTGTGAGTGACACCACAGTGCCACTCTATATGGAGGAATAAGCACAGTGCTTGCCCAGGGCACTGAGCACAGCACTTACCTGGAGCACTGAGTACAGTGCTTGCCTAATGCACAGTCAGCAACTGGGAACTTGGGCCACCATCCCATTACTGGTGTCTTTCAGTAGTAACGACTTCAATTTTATCAGTAATGCAATTTTGAAAGAATAAAATGTAATGTCAGGAAGGCCAATGCCAGATAGCAGAAGCGTTCATGAGCTCAGAAAGACAAAAGGAGGCTACTTAGGGCAATTTACACGGCCTCCATGAAAGCTTGCATTCACTGGCACAGAAAGCACGTGGAGGGGAGAGCCACTGGTCAGACGCACACCCAGTATAGTGCTGTACAAGTTCAAAGATCAAACTGTGGCGACTTTACACGAAGCAAACATGAAGAGAACAGAACGCTGCAGCCACTCAGACCTGTCAGCCTGCAAATCTTGATCTGGCTTTTGTTCATCAAAGACCAAACTCATAAATAACTACTGCCATGAGGGAAACCTATCGGGTGACCCATTCCCTGACCTTAACTGTGTAGAACTGTACACACACGTCTGCTGACTTTACAAACACCCTGCTTTCTTTTAACATCCTCTTCTTTTGGTGACGCTCACTCCACCAGAGGATCTGCCTGGCCCGTACTCCAAGGCGAGAGTCTCTTCTTCCACCAGAGAAAGCAGCTGACAACTGGGAACAAAACATATCTGACTGCTAAGAACTTAAGAACTTTGGCATTCTTCCCCTTTGCTGTTCTGATATGTCTCTCTCTCTCTCTCTCTCTCTCTCTCTCTCTCTCTCTCTCTCTCTCTCTCTCTCTCTGTGTGTGTGCGTGTGTGTGTGTGTGTGTGTGTGTGTGTATGTGTGTGTGCCTCCATCACCCTCCCTCTCTCTATGTTCTCTCTATCCCTCCCTCTCCTAAGCAGTCCTAAAAGTGTTTAGTAGACATCTTGACATGAAGCAAAGTCAACAGCAAAAAGTGGGTGGAAAATCAGGTCCCAGGGCTGGATGGCGCTAGCAATATGTGAGCTAGCACATACGTGAGCTAGCACACCTGCTCTGCTGTTTCAGGCTGGCAATGCCCCTTACAACAGGATTACTTTTGAACAGACGAAGTTCTACTCTAAAACAAAACTTGTAAATAACATATACTTCTCTAGACGGGGTACCAGATGTGTGCCCTTGAGCCCATCCTCCCCCAAGGATGAGATCATACATGTGAGAAACAATATCATTCAAAGTGAGTTTGTGGTAGTAGAAACATCTCTTACTAGAAATTTAAGATTTTGCTCCTGGGAGCGCCTAGAAGCGTTTCTCCCCCTTCCCTGTGTGAGCTAAAAACTCCATCTGTCCTACTTTGACACATAACCACTTATGGAAGGGTTCTAGACACTTTATGAGACATTAGAAAAACCTTAGACTTTAGAAACGTATTTCTTATAAGGAGCACAAAGAGCTTTGTGCTCCTTAATGTCAACAGCTCATAAAGCATTAACCAAGATCAGCAGACAATGGGCAAATGCTGACAAAGCCAGGTTCCTAGGACTTCTTTATTCCATTCTTTCCTTTTCAGAAAATAAATTACTCATGTTCTAAACTTATATCTGGTAAGGAGCAACATCAGAATAAGATGGTCCTTTTTATCCACATTTCCCAGAGTGCACTAGTTGATCTCCTCCATCAAGTCTCTTCCCGCTTTGGAAAACACTAAGAGTCAATACTCAAATACAAATCAGAGACACAAAGATACCCAAATTTGTTAGTCATTGACATTTCAGAACTTTACATTGTAATTATATAGAAGGCTGGATGAGAAGCTACCAACACAAGTTAAGGGCGCGCGCGCGCGTGTGTGTGTGTGTGTGTGTGTGTGTGTGTGTGTGTGTGTAGGCTAAGGAGTCCAGATTCTGGACTACCAATGCCATGGTTAACTATGGTTAGCATCACAGCCTTAGTTAACCTCCCAGCCTTGGCTAGCCTCCCAGCCTTGGTTAGCATCCCAGCTCACCCACAGTAACATGCAACCTTAGGAATGGAGACAACACTGACTTCATCCAGTTGGTAAATACAAACACTTCAAGTAGACGCAAGAGCCATTCAGACAGGGCCGGGTGCTATGGTGTGTACACACTTGGTCTCAGCTTCCCACACTTGCGTGATTAGAGAACTTCAGTTCTCATCAAACCTCCATGGTACTAATCACTATGGAATGGAATGCTGACCCGTATTCTGACACTCTATCTCATTTATGAAAGTAGAGGACCTGTCGCTTTTCTTTCCCCTTGCCCAACCAGAACTCATTTTCTGGTGTGAAGTGTCAGGTTTCACAGGCGTGAGGAAGGTAGCAGTCGATCTTGAGTGCGGTTTTCCAGGGTCTGTCCACTTGCTTTACTGAAACTGGTTTCTCACGGGGATCTTGAAGGTCACCAGGGCCTGCAAGGATCACATCGGTCTTTGCCTCCCCGATGTTGTTATGGGGTATGCACATCACCATGGGTACCATGGGTCAAACTCAGGTCTCTATGCTTGGTCAGAAAGCACTTTATTGAGTAGCCATCTCTTCGGTGCCTCACTTAACAAAGATGGTCTCCATTTTGACCATGTGTCATGATGGACATGGTATCCAGCCAAAGGTTTAGTCTAGTTCCCAAGTCTGGGCTTCCCATAATGTATTTTCCCTATGACTTACAACCCTTAACTCATAAAGAGTAGGGGGAGAACGTTTTTCCTGTCACTAGAGCTTAAATTACAAAATAGAAACTGTTTTTGATGTAATTTAAGAAAAAAAGAAAAAGTCAATAGCAGAAAGTATCTCTGTTTTAATATAACTTTTATTACATTTATAGGAGGGTGTGCATACATGCCACATACATGTGTGGAGGTCAGAGGGCAGGTTGTGGGAATGAGTTCTCTACATCCACTATGTGGGTCTTTGGGGACTGAACTCAGATTAGCAGGCTTAGTGGCAAGCATATCTATCCTACTGAGCCATCTTGCTGGCCTGTCCCTACCACACCCTTTTTGGTAAACAGAATGTGATACTATTGCTAAATGCATGAATTCTAACATCCTAGAGATCAGAGTTCATGCCCCAGTCCTTCTTCCTAATAGTCACATGACTTAGAGATTATCATCTACAAGGATGACATAAAAGATGCTCCAGGTCTACGGAGCTGTCCCGATTCAAATAAGATAATGTAGGGGAGGCATTTAGCACAGGGCCTGGCACACTGGAAGCTTCCATAAATGCTGGCTGCTGCCAATAAGGGCTTCTGTGGCTGCTGCCACTGCCGCTGTCACTGTTATTATTCCAGGAACACGACTGCCCCAGCACGCTGTGACTCACAGCTCCACTCAGCCTGCCCTGGTCAGCCCTCCTGAGGAATGTTCCGGGCCTTCGCTGCTAAACAACCTGAAATATACTCTACTAGCAGCTCCACAGCCAGGGTTCTCAGCCAACATGAAGCTCTCACAGAAGAGGCAAGACAGGAAGACACATGCTCTGTGCTAGTAAAGAAGCCTTCAAGCCCAGCCCAGACAGACAGCAGGCTTCCCGAAAACAAAGAGGCTGTCTCCAGAGTCTGGTCTGGATCCACGTGCCTTTAGAATCCCAAATCACCTAGAGCCCCTCATCTCTAAGAATCAAACTAGTAAGTCCCATGGAGAAAGGTGGGGATCAGCTTCTAGTGCAGTCCCCTGAATCAAGGACTGTCTCCGAGTTAGTGCCACACTTCTCCAGGACACTTCAGCTCAGAACCTGGGGATTAGAAACCCTGGGGTCTCACTTTGTGACTCTGGGGCACTAAAGAATCAAAACACTTCTTAAAGAGCTCTGACGCCCCTGACTGAAAGTCCCCTCTGTAGACAGAGAGATGTTTGCAGTGAATTCTAGAACTAGCAAGCTGCCAGGCCTTAGAGACAATGCCCACAAGCCAAGAAAGGCAGGGTTCATCCTGAAAGACAAACAGCACGTTGTTCCTTCCCACAGATCTGAGAAGAAGAAGAGTGGGTGTGAATAAAGAGAAGGAAGAGAAAGGCGGTGGGGGAGACAGACTTCTGCCCAATGGCTCCTTTTGTACAGACCACAAAGCAAAGGACGGAATTGAAATGTGATTCTAGTAAATTAACAAAAGCCTTTCATCAACTCCAACAAACAGAAGCCTCTGGATAAATCCTCGCCATCATCTTCTCTGGTGCGTGTGAAGGAGGGGAGAAGGGAGGAAGGCAGCAGAGCAAACCAGGAGGGAGAAGGGGAAAGCAGACAATGTGAAGTCCGTCTCTATGCTCACAGCAGACAATGTGAAGTCCGTCTCTATGCTCACTCTGTGCACCAAACTGTGCTCGCTAACTCTGGAGAAGAGGCACAGAGAAACTGGAGAAAAACGGCAGCTTCCTGCAGACTTCAGGTCAGGAGAGCTAGAGCCCCCACCCAGGACCCCAGAACAGCCTCTGCACCACATATGTGGTGACATATGTGACATATGTGGCCCTCAAACTACACTTTGGACAACGCTGCGTTTGGATCTACAAAATGAATTCCAGGGGTCAGTTAAAACTGGGACTCTGTAACTAAAGGTCATAAAGCATCCTGTGGTCCTACAGGCATGGGGGTACAGGCCGGCAATCTCGGCATTTTGGGAATTGAAGGCGGGAGGATCAGAAGTTCAAGGCCTTCCTCAGCTACCAGGCAAGTTTGGGTCTAGCCTGAGCTACAAGAGACCCACCCTGTCTCAAAAAACTAACTATATAAATTATAAATAAAAACAAAGCATCTCATATTCCTTAGGCAAGTAGAGTGGATGGAACCTCAGCCGTTCTTTGTGGTACTGAAAACAGTAAAAATGGACTTCATATTTAATAAAGGACAGTGACACATATCCACATGCACACTGGTATATGTACATGGTATATATAATACATATACACATACCTATAGGCATGTTGGGATATATACACATTACCCATGTATATATGGATATGTACATACATATAGATATATGTGCCGTGTGTGTGTGTGTGTGTGTGTGTGTGTTCATCTTTGACTAAGCAACTGAAGAAACCAAACAAAGAACCTTACTTTGTTCTCTACCCACCTAACGAAATCCACCAGCCAATAGTAACAAGGTTATCAGCACACTGTTTCTTTCACACTGTGGGAAATACTGAGGGATAGGAAAGAAAGGCAAAAAACACCCCAGCTTCCTTCTGTGTCTGAACTTCCCTACGGTGCATGAGGAGAAGCTGGGTCTCTGCTTCCAAGCCAGCATTCTTCTTGCACCTGGGAAGGCACTCGTGAATTTAAGTGGACTTCACTCCGATGGGTCAGGAAAAGTCTCGTTATTCAGGAAAGAAGGGCCCATAGTTTCTTCCCTCCCCCCCAAAACCATGTATCAGACAGGTGATGTTTGGCTCTGTGTGGAGGCAATGAGTTAATGTCCATGTTCTCCTAAGAACCTGCAAAATCCACCAAGAATGGAATCTTCCTAAGAGTTTAGCATTCTAACTAATTCCGATTAAATATCCCCTCATTCACTCAGGCTGGTGGCAATAAAGGAAAGAAAGCAAAGCCTACATGAAAGGACCCATGGTTACTTGGCAAAGGGTCAAAGGTAACAGAAATATAAGCAGGCTGAGAGAACTTAATAGAGGAATGACATAGAAACAAGGAATGGCTGGCCTATAAGAAAATAAACTTTGCACAGTGAATACTCTGATGTGCCAACATACCCAAAAACTTCACGGTGGTGTGCTCAGACTTAGAAATCGGGAAGTCCTGGGTTCGAGTCATAGTTTGTCACTGAGTACACAGCCCCTGTTAACCTCAGTGCCCTCACATGTTTGGTGGAAGAATAACAGTCACTAATGGAGCTGTTGTGGAGATAAACTAGATAATGCACACGGGGTGCCTGGCATAATAAGCACTCAATAAAAGTCAGCCCATTATTCTAGTTCGAGGGTCAAGTGTGTGGGTGTGAATGTAATTTGGCCTTGGCATCTACTGATTAACTAACACGTTAAAACATTAAGAGCTGTCGATGCTACAGGCTAGGCCTCAAAGAAGTAATTAAGAATGGCTCGTGTGTGTTCTTTTTAAAAAAATCAGGTCCATAAACACTTCTGTAGATTATTCCAGCTGACTGATAACCTTCCAGGTCTGGGCCTTCATGAACAGCTACTCATGTTATTCCCTGAACATGGCAGGGGCCGCCATTCTCTGACATGCCTCCAGAGTCCTGTGCTACGGTAACCTGGATACCTGGGGTCTACCAACCTCCGTCTAGGGATGCTGATGCACACATAAACCATGATAGTTTCCACGTGAACTTAGAAAACCTTCAATGAGACAGGCAACCAGCTGCTCTCAGCATGTGGAGGGTTCTGGAAGATCGTGTGGCTACTCCCACGAACACTGCCACCACCTCTCTCTCTGCCCATCTTGGACCACTGTAGCAGCCTCGGAAGGACATCCCCGCCTCCACACTATCCTATGGCTTCCATCCCATCCCAGGCTCAGCTCCCAGAACGGCCATCAGCACAGACACTGACAGAGCACAGACTTCCCTCAACAGTCATCAGCTCGTTTCCAGGTTGTGATACACTCAGTGTTACCATGGGAGGGCATGTGGGTGTCCCAACATTTTTATTTTTGAGACAGGGTGGGCTGGTTCATTTTATGTCAACTTGACATGAGTTAGAGTCACCTGAAAGGAGAAAGGAGAATCTCAGTTGAGAAAATGTCTCCGTAAGATCTTGCCCTGAGTTACTTTCTTAATTAGCGATTGATGGGAAAGAGCCCAGCCCAGTGTGGACGGTGCCATTCCTGGGATGGTGGTCCTGGGTCTGTAAGAAAGCAGGCTGAGCAGGCTGTGCAATGCAAGCCTATTAGCAGCACTCCTCCATGGTCTCTGCATCAGCTCTTGTCATCTCCAGGTTCCAGCCTTGTTTGCATTCCTGTCTTGACTTCCTTTTGACTATGACAGTGGTTCTCCCCTGTGGGTCATGACCCCCACAGTGATCAAATATCAGATATCCTTCATATAAGATATTTACATTACAATAACAGTAGCATAATTACAGTTATGACATAGTGACATAGCAATGAAATAATTTTATAGTTGTAGATCTGGTGATTTGTGGTCAAACAAGAAACTGTATTAAAGGGTCACAACATTAGGAAGGTTGAGAAACAACAGACTGTTATAGAAGTGTAGACAAAATAAATCCTTTCCTCCCCAACTTGCTTTTGGTCATGGAATTTTATCATAGCAACAATAACCCTAACTAGGACACAGGTTTTGCTGACCTAGAACTTGCTATTTAGACCAGTATAGCCTTGAACTCACAGAAAGCTGCCTGTCTCTGCCTCCTGAGTACTGGAGTTTAAAGTATGTGCCACCACACCCTGCTCCAGAATTTCTTGCAACTGCACATAAATCTAGTTATCCCAAAGTATCTATGGAGTTGTTAAATGTCAGCAATCTCAGACTCATGATTCCATTTTTCTTCAAAATTAAACTTATATGAACCTTCTTAAAGCCCTCAGTTTTTCCTCACCACCAAGAGAACAAGGTCCCGACTCACTCAGACAGACATCCTGTCAAGCCTTTCCTAATTAAAGCCTTATTGAAAACAAATCCTTGAAGCCTTCACACACTGTACCCACTGTGCGCCTGCATACTGGGGGTGTCTCCAGTTGCCCTGGAATTCCCCTCCAGCATACAACAGGCAGTTTTCATCACCTCCTCAACAGTATCTCGCAGCATGCACTAACCAGCCCTCATTTTACTTACACTCTGAGTGTGTCCCACACATCCTGTCTCCAAGGTGCAGCTGGATACAGAAGTGACGTTGGTGTGCCTACTGTACAGCCATCTCTATCTCAGCCAAGGTGCGGGAAAGCGAGCGAGCTGATCTGAGATGTTACAGAACATCTCCAAGGTCACCCAGTATAAATGGTAGGATCTTGTCTAACCGTCCGCTCTTTCTGCTACTCTTCTGGAACTGGACATTATTTATCTTCAGAACCACAGTTACCTAAAATAGGCACTTTCAGAATTCTGGCTCTATTAGCTGATGAGACTGTCTTGAATTAGAGTGGATTAGAGACTAAATATTTGCATCTTATAATACTGGTATAATATTAAATAATACTACGTCCAGAACAAATAAACACGCATTTTCTCTACTTTTAAGCACAGAATAATTGTATTCTTCATAGGGACAAAAGTCAAGGGTGTGACATTTCCCATCATGCATCCCCTGCTTTGACTTGCATAGAGCTTGGTGAACACACAGTGGAATTTTCCACATTTGCTCTGGACTTAGGTCTGCTGAAGGTTGAAGACTACGGAAGGTTTGAGAATATATTTAAGGAAAAGGAGTTGTCTTTTGTAGGTCAAGATTATTATCAGAATGAGAAGAAGCTGTATCTAATGTTTGTAAAGACAGTTCTGAGTTGCATATGTTTGAAGGGCTCTAAGGAAAGCCCAGTCAAACTTTATACAAACTTCTTCACTTACATACGAAGGGAAAGCTGTAACTTGGATGTACAGCAGAGTTGAGAACAAATGTGTTCACTGAAACTGCTCACCCGGATGATTAAATTCTTCTAAATTCTCAAAAGTTGCACACATCCCTCCATCTCTTGACCAAAACCTGGCTGTGGCAAAAATCCACTAACTGCACGCACCAGCCCCATTTCTCTCGCTCTACACTACTAAAGAACAGAGTTTGCCCAAGATACCAAGATGACCTTGGAGGTAGGAGCCCTGACAGACACATCTGTCTTCTGAAGGTGGTTTTGGAAAAGTTGGTTTTCTAGGCTACTGCTGTCACTTATATTTTTCCTCTTCTTAAGGTGGATGGGATGCCACATTCCCATCACCAGGTGACAAATATTAGCTAAAATCCAAGAAAAAAAAAAATCAGTGCTGGTTCTGCTATGATAGGGCCAGCAAACTGCAGTGATCATGGAGCCCTGGGCTTCTTGTACACAGAAAACCGAGCTCCTTTTTTACATACACAGTTGTTAGTTGGTTATTACATGTCACAGACAAAAATGAAAACCAGATTAATATACAAAATCTGCCCCAGGCAGGTCTTCTCTTATGGCTGCCTCCGTAACAACTGTTCCATCACCTCCATGTTCAAAGAATGTCCACCCTCCTCAACCAGCCTCTCCCAACACCCATCACCATGAACAGCGCCATTGTTCCACCCACTTGCCCAGGTGAGAAACCTAACTGCCTCCTTTCTTCCCCCTGTCTTACCATTGCACATACAGCCAATCATCCTAGCTGTGACCCTGTCTCCCTGGTACCTCTCCCCCTTACGCCTACTGTTCTCCATCTCCCCAGCCACTGAGGGTTCCTTGCCTGTACTGTCCCTGACTAGTTCTGTCACTACTACCTGCAATTGGTCTCCTGGGTACTGTCACAGGGACTTTTCAGAAACATGAAGGACTCCATCTTCCCCACTTAAAGGTTTCCTGTGTTTCCCTCTTAGCATTGGAACAAAGCCCATTGCTCCTACCACAACTTTAAATGTACTCCAATTTAGGGCTCCAATCCCAATAAACCTGTTTTATCTTTCCCCCAAATTCTAGTCTTCAAACAATGTCAGTCTCTAAAGATATCTTCATATGCCTAAAGGAAGTTCTCTCGTTAAAATAAAAGGGGGATATGATTGTTTTATTTGATGTATATGGGTTTTTGTTTTGACCAAATGTATATATGTGTATCACATGTGTGCCTGGTGCCCACGGAGTCAGAAGGTATTGGATCCCCTGGCACTAGAGTTACACAGACAGTTGTTAGCTGCACCATGTGGTGCTGGGAATTGAACCTTAGTCCTCTGGAAGAGCAGTCAGTGCTCTTAACCGCTGAGCTGTCTCTCCAGCCCTCCTATGTATTTGTGGATGTCCTTGTCCCCCAAGATCACATAATTTAGGAACTTCACTGGCCCTTGCAGCTAGAGTATCCAGTGTGCAGAGCTTCATACTCTTGCATTCCTTTGCACACTCAATGGCTGGATGCAAGTCTTCCACCTTTCACTAAAGCAGAGGAGGCTCCCAGTCAAACACTAGTCCAGTGGTTCTCAACCTTCCCAATGCTGCAACTCCTTAAGTTCACCATGCCCTGGTAACCCCCAACCACAACATTATTTCCATTACTGCTTCATAGTTTTGCTACTGTTATAAACTGTAATACAAATATCTTACATGCAGATATGTATTAGGTGATCGCTGTGAAAGAGTCATTTGACCCCCAAAGGGGTTGTGACCCACAAGTTGAGCACCACTGCAACAGTCAAAACTATAAATTTCTCAGTCACAATTCGTCACTCTATTTTCTACTTGTTCTCCCTCCCCCCTTCTTTCTAAAAATAAAGGGGGAAGTTGAACTTAAAGACATATTGCAAAACAATGTAAGGGTCTGATATGGTTACGGTAGTGGTGATGACAAGAATGGAAAATGCTAACAAGACTGGAATTATGGTTACCTACTTCCGAAGAAGTGAGGCTATGAGCCACAGATGGGATTTAACATTGGAAATTAGAGTTAGTCCTTGTGAGTTGAGCCCCAGTGAGCATAGGAAGTAGATACAGACTTGAGTTGAACAGTACATGGTCACTTTGTATCACTCCTCTTGGGGATTTTACTTCCCACTGTATCCTATATCATTTTCCATGAACAGATAGCTCTATACCTGACATTGACCTTTTGATCTTGGGTGAGCTCTACCTTGAAATGAAATGCTGTACATAACATGGTAGTGGTAGCAATGAAAACACTGGAAACTAAATAGCAACAATAGAAACAATTATAAGAAAAGTCTTAGACCCACTCATGACTTACTGAATCTTCATTGTCAACTTGATGGGATTCAGTTATCTAAGAGATACAGCTCTGACTTGTCTGCAAGGGCAATTCCAGAGAGGTTTACCGGAGGAGCAAAGACCCACCCTGAAAGTGGGCAGCACTATCCCATATGCTGGGGTCCCAGAACGAATAAAAGCAGGAACAGGTAAACCACCAGCATCCATCTCCCTCTGCTTCCTCACTACAGATGCTCAGGCTCCTGCTTCCGTAGCTTCCTTTCCATGATGACCTGGACCCCCACAAACTGAGAACGCAAATACCCTCCTCCTTTCTTTGTCAGCTCTCTCATGACAGGGGAAGAGGAGTAAATACGCAGAGTATTCGATGTTCTAACCCTTGGCTAAACACCTGGCACAGACCTCGTATCACCCATTTCTCACGCAGCTTTTCACAATCGCCCCATATTCTAAAAGGAAACTCACAGACGCTAAGCCACTTCTTCATGGCTAAAGTGTGGTGATGGAGCCACGCTCTGGCCTCTCAGTCATAACGAAAATGTTTGCACAGCATGTGGCATGAACCAGGAGCTGCTGTGGCCACTTGACAATTTCTAACTCAATTGATCTGCAGGAAAAGCATATGTAGCTATGTTCTTACTGTTCTACATGGTACAGGCTGTGTTAACAAAAGGTGGCCAAGCCAATAAGCCACAGAGGACCTCTAAAGTCTATTACTCAACCGCCCACTATCTTATCCAGTGTACCATCCCCCCACAGAATAGTAGCATCGAGAGGGGATGTGCTGTTCACAGTTGTTAATTCATGGAATCATCATCGTAACTCTGAAGTCAGCTGGTGTTTTTATCTCCATTCCATTTTATGGATGAGAGTTCTGCAGCTCAAAGAAGTGAAGTGAGTGACCTAGGGTCACCCAGCTAACAAATGTCACACAAGTAAATATAAAATAGCAAACACCTGGGTTTCACTCTGACCCCTTGCTTCCTCGTTTTTTTGTTTTGTTTTGTTTTTTTTTCCCCAAAGCATGAATGTCTGGGAAACAGTAGACATCAGATTTTCCAGCTCTTTAAACATGTTCAGTTTATATACTTTAGGCTCTGACTATTCGTATATCCCTTTGAGCTGATCTTCTGGGATCCAGTATACCTCAATGTACTGTAAACTAATGTAAGCTTCCTCTATGCCTCAGCCACACCAATTCAGCTAGGGGAAAGCCATCTTGTTTCCATCAATATGTACGGCTTAAGTTTCAGAAATGAAGTCCACTGCTGTTATTTTTTTATACCATCAAAATCCCTGTTTTTGTTTGTTTTATTCCTACTCTGGAGAAATACCCACTTAGTTTTCTATCTCCACCCTCTTAAATGTTTCAATCAACAATCAAAACAAACCATGCCCCCAGCCAAAAGGGCCCTCTATAAAGCCCATTAAGGACAAGCGGTGTTTTCTCTACTCCGTTTTAGTTAAGTAAAATGGCAACCCAAACAGCATTAAAAAATCACTTTTGGAAACAGAAGAGCAGAAACACAGCTATAGTTAAATAAATTGATAAATCATAGCCTTGCATGTCAAGCCCACACCAATAAAAGAACGCTGATTTGTATGATTCACTAAGTTCTGGTTTGTGCCGAGACAATCTTAATAAAAATGCCTCAAAGCCACAGGCTAAGTCATACAAGGGACAGAAATCACATCACCCATATCCTTGGATAATATCCCAAACTGGAAACAGTTGTTAGTCTAAGCTAGCTAGACACAGGCATTTCATGTAAATAAGAAAGAAAGCATAAAGTTTGCCTTTCCATCACCTGATTCCCTGTCTTTAGAATGATTGATTTAGCCCACAAGGATTTCTACAAAGCTTATCTGTGCTCACACCTGGTCTAACCTCTGGAAATATAGTGGCAAATGCAATAGCTATGAGTTCTGGCCTCGTGGAGGTAGAAACCAGACCCTGAATATACAGAGGAACATAGAGAGAAATAAAAACTCCAGGATCCATCAAGGAGGATTATGGCAGCCCAAGTCGGATGACGGATCCAGGAAGTGAAGAAGCAACCTATACACTGAGGGTCATACAGGAAGTAAACCGAAGAGTGATGGGCAGGTGTTGGAGATGGCAGGACGAGGAATGTCAAGGCCTGAAGTTTAAAGGGGAAATAAAACGAAGCCTTGTGGTAGCAGGCAAGGATTCTTGCATGTGTTCCAACTAGCTCAGAAGGCTCCTCACTTCCCTGCCCTAGGTTTCCCACCCACCTGTGACCGTGCTAACGAACAGAAGTAGGTGCCTGCTAAGCACTACCACAGGGGCAGCTCCCAGGCAGAGACCCGGCCTCATCCTTTTTGAGAGTCACAGCCCTGTAGCCATGATCTCTCTTCTCATCCACACCTCACTCCTCAGTATCAACCAGGACCCAGCCAAAAGGCCGGTCTGGGAGAGCAGACTCGTATCTCTTAGAAATCTGTTCCAGAACCCTTGACCTAGAAACTGTAGAAATTCTTGGCTTCCCAAGAAAACAGTTGATTCACAGAAGAGGAGGAATGGGTTGAGTGTACGCTTCCATGGCATGACTGGACTCCACAGCCTCCCCACCCCCAACAGGTCACACTGAGGCCTGAAGACATGGCAAGGAGAAGGAAGGCCTTCTCCACATGGCACTAATGAGCTGATCAGCCATGATGCCAGCTGGGCACCATGTAGAAGGGACAGTAGAACAACAAAGAAAGCAGAAGGGATGTTCTGAGAGAAGGGAGAGGAGCAAGATTCCCCAAGGATATTCTAGAGTAATAAAAGATGGCCCCTACACTCCTTCTAGAGAGGGTTAATTACAGGCCCTTGATGTGCTAAACAGCATGATGCCAGTTTGGGGAGGAGCCAAACTGCTCAGGGCTACAGAAGAGAGTCTGCCAGGTCCTGGCACCTCTTGCCCTGTGTGGCACTGTGGCTCAGTGGATGTTGCAAACAACTTAATGGATACCAGGGGAAAGATGTACCTGAACATCAACTATAACTAAGGACCTCACAGGCCTCCAACTGGCCAGCCCTTCTTTCCCTCTCTCCTGATACGAATAGGGTTCTGTCTTAACCCAGACAATCTCCTACTACCACTCAACTCCTGAGAACCTTTGCTTCTTTATTACTGTGCTCAGGGTAAAACAAAAAACTTTAAATCTATCCTCTGTGTCCCACAAAGCACCAGTAAGTTAAAGATAATGGTTAAGATCTGTGATTCCCCACAAATTTCATCTGCAAGCAAGCTTCTTCATAATTTGCAAGGTTTTTCGATATAAGATGTTTACAGAAATATTTGTCAAAAATTAAAAAGAAGGTGCAATTTACACATTAGCGCCCCAGCTCTGCATACTTAAAGTAAAAATGCAATCAGCCATGTACATAAAGCATTCAGCAATCTGAAATTGGGATGAGGATGCTGATCCAGCATAGCTGGAAAGTCGTTAAAAATGAGCACTGGGTTGCAAGAAAGGAAAAGTCAAAGCTCAGAATGCTGAATACAATTGCCTCTACTGGGAGAGCGTAGCTGATCTCCAAATTCTTGTTGGGGGGGCTGTCCCAGTGTACGTGTGCATGTGAGGACAACTGAGGGAGTTGGTGCTCACTTTTCATTGGTCCTGTAGATCAGTCTAGGGTGGACAAACATGGTGGCAAGTACCTCTACCCAGTGAGCCATCTTGTTGGCCCTGATCTCCAAATTCTTATACCATTGTGTCCCAGCACAACAGACAACTGTCTATACTAACAGCCCTGCTGGCTTTCATGTTTACATTAGCTTTCCATTTATAGTAAGTAAAATGCTAAGACCTAGCAGATGCTGTGGGTCAGCCTCTGGCCAGATCACATTTCTCCTCTAACCATCGCTGCCCATCTTCTGCCCTCCCAACCCTTTTCACTCTGTCAGACTATCTGTCTCATGGTCACAATGTTCCTCCTGAATCAGTCACATCTGTTCAGGGACCACATTCTTACCCTTGCTGTCTGCTGGACTTTTCCCACTCAATGCCTCCATGAACCATTCTGATCTTCTTGAGGCCTTTCTTCAATTGCCTTTCTCTTATCAAGTCTTTCCATGTCCACTCAGTTTTAAATGACAAATCACTGTAAACCTACCCATGCCCCCTCTCTTTGTCCCAGATATTTATGACCACTTACATATATATATATATATATATAATTTGTTTCTATATGTGTATTTAGTTTAACATGCCAACACACACACACACACACACACACACACACACACACACACACACACACACACACACACACAGAGGAAAGCTTTATAGGTTCAGACATCCCACCATTGGCATCCTGTTGTATTCTTGACACCAAAATAAATGACTCGATGTAAGACCCCAACAGCTGGCTCCACGGATTGATGGATAGAGTTAAAACTTGGCCCAAATCCAGAGAATTCAAGTGCTATAAATTGTCTGATAGCGCCTGACAGCCTTTGGGACACAGCTTGTGGCATGGGTGTCACCTATTATCATTATACAGCTACTCCTAAACTGACAGTCAGTGAAACCCCGCACGACAGTCAGTGAGCTAAGGAATGGAGTGACAAGGAACTTGTCGAGCAAGCCGCTGGGAGAGGAAGCTAGCAAGCTGAGGTACTGTTATCACGAGGGAGATGTTCTTCCATGTACAGACATGGAAACTTCCCTGTGCAGTCACAGCCTGAACGGGAAAGGAGGAGAGGTGGACTGCTTAGACCGGACTGAGCTGGACATCTTTGAAAAAGAGAACAGATTTCAAAAACTTCCTGGCACAAGCCAACATTTGCCATTAAGTCTGAATAGCTGGCATAGTTCGACTTCCATGCATCAGTGTAAATAGAAAACATGAAGCTTCAATTACAACTTAATGACAGATATTAGAAGGAAGATATTAAGCATGGCCAAAAAAATAAAGCAGTAAGAACCAAGAGTAGATATTTAAACTACCTAATATTTGACCTGGCCATCCAGGGGGAAAAAATAATAACATTCAGCCAGACCCAAACTTACATAGGCAGGTATGTTCTTTCATGTTGAAGAAGCCAATAAAGGTTTGAATCCAGGCTCCATCTCATCACAGCAGGACCTGACACAGCCAAGACATCCACCACAAACAACCTGCCTGGACTTGAGACACACGCCAATCCCAATTGACAAAACTAAAATACCTGAGCCTCCAAATGCCTCGCTAATTTCCATTCTAGCTTACAGCTTCCTAACCAAACACACATAACTTGGAAAATGGCACAGTTCTCCATGCCTGCTCCCCAGCCATCCCAGAAGCCCCGCTGACGCAGAGAGCAGGCTACCTAACCAGTTCTCCACACATCTAACCACCAAGGTACCCTGCCACGTGTTATTTAATTCTTTTGCCAGAGGAACAGGATTGTTCTAAAGACAGGCCACTTTTAAAGGACACTAACTTCACATGGAATGGTTTGCTTTGTTGTTCTTGGTGTGGCTGTTGTTTTTCGTAGCAAAAGAGTTGTTTGCTATGTTTTAGCACCGACTGTACCTTTAATGCTTGCTTTCAGGGTCCTTGGTTTCTGCAGTGAAGACTAAGCTGGTGACAGCCCCTCTCAACCAGCTTTTTGTGTGCTGTACTCCATTTGGAGAATCCTTTCTGGTTACAAATGGCACCCTGATGGAGAGTGACTTGGTACCACTCAGAACCATTAAACCTATTAACTGTGACTTAGACCAGTCTGCTAAACAATTGCCATCCGAACAGGAAATGAGGTAAGCTAGCTTTCAAAGTTATTTAGACAATAATCAAAGTCAAGGATGCCTTACAAGAGGCCTCTTGCCCCATCTTCCTGTGCAGATTAATCCAGAGGCCTAGGCATCACACCGAACGCATTTTAGTTGAATGAAGTGACCAGGTAAGTGTCTCTCTAGCCATCTCATACATGAGAGAAGCCAGTGCACAATAAATACTTAGGGACCGAACATGGAATATATTGAGCTCCATGAATCTCAAGTCAAGTGTGGGTATCCTATATCATCAGCAATCACACATAAAAGGGAGGTTGAGACCTATATATCTATTTTTATAACATTTAAGTAACATGTTTACCTCAAACTGTGGGTACTTCCAAGTATTTGTTAATGCTAACCTCATACCTAGAACATTCCATTTCTGAAATAAAATTATTCTCATTTCTTCTTAAGTTCTTCTTAAGCTCTCAATAGTATCCTCCAAGAAGCCACTTCTAATTTAATCCATTTCTAATCCACTTGGTTTCCACAATTAGGTACTGCATACGTTCAATCCCCTGGGACCCTGCTTGAGCTGACACAGAACATGACCTTATTTATTCTGCCTCTTATTAGTATCAATTCTTGCTCTAGAGCCACCAAACATGAAAGGATTTGAAGGCAGGAACATTCATCTCTCCAGTGTGCACAGTACACTCCGGGAACACTGAACTCAAAGGATCTCAGTCTTGGATGCAACTTCTCTGAGAGTCGCCAACTAGTCTAATAGCTCAAGGCCAAAGCCACTCAAAAAATTAGCTTCGGGTGTAAACAGAATGAAATCATTCCAAGATATTAACCTAACCACTGGATGTGTTTATTCTTCTGCTTGGAAAACTGAGCCAACCCTAAGGAATGGCACTGTTCCCCGGCTAGGTGACTCTGAATAATGAGGTAATTTCCTTCAAAGGTGATGAGGTCTTCAGGATTCTCTGGAATGTGCATCTACATGGTAGGTCATTACCAGTCCCCTTTAGGTTAAAATTATGCTAGGACATTTTGGAATTTCATGTAATATGGTATAGATAGTATTATATATATTATTAAATCATCATCCTCTTTTCATAATAAATGTTATTGTGACAGATATTATTTCCATATATACATATATAGTAACATATATATACATATATATGCGTATATGTGTATATATGTGTATACACATATATATGTATATATATATATATATATGTATACAGCACAAATGAAAGTATAGAGTTAAGTTTTAGTTTCATAGCAGGTTTTCAGATTTATCGAATAAAAATACAGGTTATATATCCATTTAAATTTAAATAAGCAATTTTAAAATCTAAGTATGCTGTAATACTTAGCACATAACTGAAAAAAGTTCTCTATTAAAAATTAAAATGTAATTGGACATTCACTATGTAGAATAGCAAACATATCCCTCACCCAGAAATTCTACTATTGTCTTAAGTTAAAAAAAAAAAAAAAAAAAGCCAAGCATGACAGAACATAGCATAACCCCATGTATTCAAGATGTGGAGACAAAAATTGTCAAAGTTCAAGGCTGGACCATCAACACACTGAGTTCTAGTCTAGTCAGAGCTATATAACAAGATCCTAACACACACACACACACACACACACACACACACACACACACACACACACACACGGGAAAACCACATAGCAGCAAGTGTATCTTATAAAACACTAATTTTCAGATAAACAAAAATACCAGTCAGGCAGCATTCAGTACAGGACATTCTAGAAAGCCCAACACAATGAGGTTAAGGAAGATGGCTGAGTAAGGAATACTGAGAGCGAATTAAGTGCCAGGTATTGTGTTAAACCCTCTATGCATATAATCCCATCCACTATTATCATCTTCATTGTTATCCTTCTACAGATAAGACAGTTAAGACACAAAGGGAACACACTGCCCATTGTCACACGGCAGTAGAGCAGGCATACAAACGCAGGCAAGTTGAACAAGAGGGCTTACGTGCTTAACCACCACCTCATTTGACAGGTGAAGGAAGAGAGGGCCCTAATCATCCCCCTAGACTCATCCAGTCACTTACCAGTGCAGCTGAGATTCAAACCTCGAGTAAGCTGACTCCACAGCTCTTACAGCAACAGGCCACTGCCTTTTGCCTTTACCAATCATGTGAAATGGGAGAGGCAGGCTCCCTGGACAAATCTGTGATCTCTAGCTATAATGATTCTTTATCTTGCTAGGAATCCATAGCATTCAGTCAGCTGGATCTGGACTTTATATCATAGACCAGACTGGTCTGGATAGGGACCTGGGGGATATTTCTATTTTGTGGAGAAACTGAGTGCCATTTCTGTACCAAAACATCTCTTAACAGTATACCACTTCTCTGATCGCTACCAGTCTTACTGCCTCAAAGCCGGTTCTTACTCCTCAATGCAAATGCCAAGCAATGTTAACAACAAGGAACACAGACAGAAAAGCAGCCACCAAAGTCTCCTTCAAGGTCCACAAGATGAGACTTTGCTTCTTAGACTAGAAGACTGAAAAGCCAGGGTCACTCCATACAGAGTATGGGGAAATATCTAAAACTCCTCCTGGAGCAGATCTGCCTATGGAATTCCCAAATGCTTTATTGTAGGCAGCCCTGCATGCATGTAAGCCTATGCAATGCCAGGCAGGGGCCTTATCTGCTTACCTAATGTCACCTTCCAACTATTGTCATAGAAGCAAGTCACCAGCCTATAAATTATCTGGAGGAAAGAAAGAGTCTGGGACAAGCTGGACAAGTAGAATGTTGATCATTTACCCTGTCAAGAGTTCAATGACTTTTGGAACGGAGGCTTCCGGGGAGCAGGACCCATGTCTGCTTTACTCACAGGCTATTCCCCATGCTGGGTACAGAAGAGGCTCCTGACTATGTGATGAAGAACTCAATAGATGAAAGAATGAGTGGTCGCTTAACTGTTAGCAGTAAACAGTACGCCAACCTTACTTCTGTCCTCACGGCCCTTCAAATCTGTAATGGAGGTTTTCACCCTCTTGCAATCATTACCTGTCTTTACGGTGGCACATCACATATATCTTGTCATTTCTCACAAAGAAGGTTCATCTAGAACAGTGGTCCTCAACCTGTGGATCACAACCCCTTTGGAGGTCAAGGGAGCCCTTTACAGGGTCACATATCATATCAGATATCCTACATATCAGATATTTACATTACAATTCATAACAGTAGCAAAATTACAGTTGTGAAGTACTAATGAAACAACTTGATGGTTGGGGGGGGTCACCACAACATGAGGAACTGAATTAAAGGGTTGCAGCGGTAGGAAGGTTGAGAACCACTGATCTAGAACCCTCCTAACCATGACAGGAGATGCATAGCTCCAGATCACCCTCCAAGTAGAAAGTCCAGTGTTGTCCCTTACCTACACAGCTCCAGTCACGTTCACTGGAGCTCTGGTCACAATGCCAGGCTTCCACCTGGAATGTTTTTCTCTCATCATGGGTGTGATGGTTTGCATAGGTTTGGCCCAGGGAGTGGCGCGATATGACCTTGTTGGAGTTGGTGTGTCACTGTGGGGTGGGCTTGGAGACCCTCCTCCTAGCTGCCTGAGGATGCTCGATCTGTTCCAGGCTTCCTTCAGCTGAAGATGTAGAACTCTCAGCTCCTCCTGCACAATTCCTGCCTGGATGCTGCCATGCTCCCACCCTGATGATAATGGACTGAACCTCTGAACCTGTAAGCCAGCCCCAATTAAATGTTGTCCTTTTTTAACTTGCATTGATCGTGGTGTCTGTTCACAGCAATAGAACCCTAGCTAAGACGATGGGGCAATGCCCTTTCAGTGATAAAGTCAGGCTCACTCCTGCTACGAGACTTTTCTTTACATGCCATGGTCCCCTGGAAGATTGCAAGAGGCCTTTCCATCTTTTAGACCCAAAGCAACAATTATAGATTCATATGTATGCCATGGTGAGTTACAAGAAGACAGATCCCGTGTCTTCTGGCAGACATTCTAGTCCTGGGCTAGAGAGTCCAGAATGCAGCAGGTGTCGATGATAACATGTTCCATGTATAGAACGGATTCAAAGGAAAAGGGAGAGACTGTGGATCTCATCAACTCTAGAGAAATACTGACTGAGCCTACTGATTAACTTGTACATATACATGCTGATATATCTAAACAATCTGAAAGAGAGGCCAATGGTGCCTGCTGCTGCCCTTGCTGTTGTTTAAGTCAACACCTGCTGGCCCATGAGTATCAGAGAATGTTGCTGACTTGGTAACACACAAAGAAAGCCTCAAAGTCAAAGAACCAGCATAAGAAACCTCAGAAAGAAGGCTTCTGAGAGAGCGCCTGGCTTCATCTCACCAAGAAGTAGAGTGGCAGAAGCTGGAAGCCACAAAGGACCCCAGGCAGGTGAGAAAAGGTTCCCGTTTCCTACCAAGGAACAGCATGTGCCTTGCCCAATCATCCCATCCCTTCCCTTTCACTGGACAAGAGACTGACTTCTCATAAACAGTAGCCCAGGGTCCCACAGTTAGTTACTGAACAGCCAATCCCACAACCAGGCTTCCCATGGCATGCATGCATTCAACATTGATTTGGGAATTACTAGGTAAGCCATGGTGCTATTTGTGGGGATAAAATAAAGTATGCAAGGTCACTACTCTAGTGGAATGAACAATTCACTTGATGCTTAATCTATAGCTCCTCTTCTGACATACACAATCTCAGTTCAAACATCACTGCCACCATCAGAGGAAATGTTACCTAACTATATACAGATTTCAAAGCAAAAAGGCATCCAGAGGCTCAACAAAGACACCTCATCTTAAGAATCTTGAACTGATTCGTAACAGTTCTTTAAATAATCAACTACTATTTCACAGTCCTAAACTAAATCTCTTAAAATTAAACTAAAGCGATTCAGTGAAAGCCAACAGCAAAGCTCCCATCACCAGCTCATGGCAAACACTCAAAGAACACACATGACTTCCACCCACAGGTCTGCCGTTGAACCTTACTTCCCACCCCACCCCACCCCTCTAAAGAAAGAGAGAAATGGCTTAGTGAGAAAATGAACTGTGAAAGGGAGTACTCTAAAATCTGAAGATGTCTTAATCAAGAGAAAAAATTTCAAAGAAAGCGAATGTCCCAAGATAGAAATATTTACATATCTGTAATTTCCACTTTAGAGTTTCTATTTTGATTCTGTGGAGTAAACACGGTATTTCAAATGCACATTGGTTTGGGTAATTCTCAAGCACCAAGAAACATTTATTTCCATAAATTAAAAAAAAAAGACATATTCTGGTCTTAATTTAAACAGGATACCAGAAAACAAAACTAATTCTGTAGACAAACAAGTCTTAGCTAAAAGTCATTGAAATAATCCAAATAGTTTCCATTCCAGAGAAAATAGTAAGTCAGCAGTTTGCAAATGGATGCTTTTTCTAAATACACAAAATAAGCAAAAACCTTAACACAGGAAAGTGCGAATGCTGAACCCTTCTATTTCTGCTTCCACGGGGCTCAGTTCAATCAATAGAGCCAAACAGGGCATGGCCATCCTGAATGCTCACTCCAGGTGGCAGCCGTACAGCCCCCATTCAAGGCCTGGGGAATTCCCCTACAGGTTCTTAGAGCCATCCATCCCTCAAGCCACCAGACAAGAGGGAAGAGAGCCCGAAGCCTAGCAACCAGATATTAGAGGTGGGAGTGGAGAGACCAAAGAACAAATGTGTGCTGGTGGTAAACTAAAGGAGAGAGCGAAGGGGTCAGATGAGAACATTCAAGGAGCAAAGGCTCCAAAAACATCAGCAAACAAATTAGAACTTTCACCTCAAACCAAAAACAGTCTGGAGCTGGCAAAAGACTTTGAGTAAAAACATTCTATATAAGGAAACTTACTTAAGGGAAGTTGTCAGAAACTCTTCACCCAGGAGAAAAGACAAGTCCAATGGTCCAACCTGGAAGATTCTGAAGAGCCAGGCTGGGGTTATTGAAGGTCAGGCCAGAGCTCCTTCCTAAGGGCTACACTGTCTTTGGAGTAATAGAGAAAGAAACCTGAAAGTTGCCTTTTGAACTCTAAGACAGAATTTGCTTCCAAGTCCCTAACCTCCCCATGGACTTAGAAGGACAATAATTAGTCCAGAAAGAAGCAAAATGAGGAAGTGGTCTACTTTTACGATTTCTGTTAATTCCTAGCAGCTGTAATTTAAGAAATCCAAGTGACATCAGCACTTCTGTCTGAGCCAACAAGGATGACAGCAGTGTAAGTGCAGAGTCATCTCAGCAGGGAGAGAAACCAGGGGGCGACTGGGGAGCGCATCGGAAAAACGTGGAAAATTAATTCACTTTGCAGTGAATCACTTCCCCAGCTTCCAACACCAGCAGTGCCAAAAATAACATGAGAAAAAGTGGGAAAGGAAGCGTAAGCACTCCAGACCTGATCAAATGAGCCCTAGAAACTTCTAAAAGAGTGTTCACTGAGACAAGTGAACTCAATGTTTCTGAACACAAACAAAAGCAATCCAGCCACTTCTGAGCAGTGAGAGAAAAAGTCCAATATTAAATAAAGAATGACATCACACACACACACACACACACACACACACACACACACACACACACACACACACACACTTGCAACCAGAAGCAGTAACTAGGATACACTCCCTGGTCACCATATGTGCTATCATGCTCTGGTTAACATCTGTACATTACCTTCTGGAAGAGAGGCATAGAGTGGATTCCATTGTCCTCTACTCTTCACCCATAGAGGAATCAGCTGCTGGGAAAATCACTTACATGTTTTCAAGTTGCCTTCATGTTAGATTCAACAACAGACGGTCTGATAGACGGTCAGATAGGTCTGAGATCCCAAGGTAAAGGCTTATTTGATTCTTACTCAGGCCAGAATCAGAAGGATAAAACCAACCATGCTAAACACGAACAACCAAACAACCCATGGAAGAAAGACGAAAACACTCACCAGGGCCACCCTGGCCCTTTGGCTGAACATAGAGTCCACACAACCGCCTCAGAAAGAAGGTTATTATGGAGATTTTCAATGCAGCCCTTCAGCAGAAGGCTCACATGTGCCTTCTCTCAACACGGGAAGGCTAAATTAGAGATAGAGTGATAATTAATAGGAGCCTTGGCAGCAGAAGCCAGCTTCTTTAGCAAACCTGTAATTGCTGCCTGCTTAAAATGACAGGGAACCCAGCCAGGACGGAGGGAGGTGCTAACGATGGTAATCTTAAAAGGTAAAAGGTACTTTACATCAACAGGTTACTGGGCTCCCATTCAAAAGTGTGCCCTCATCTATAGACTCAGGGGATGGGGAAGACAAATAAATGTGACGTGTGTTACACAGGAGGACAAGAGATCATTCATACTCGGAAGGAAAAGACACAAAGGTGAGAATAGATCTCCGCTCCACAAACCCTTCCGTTCCAAAAGTATCATCAATTGCCTATTAGATCGTGAAAACAGTGATCAATACGTACAAGATGCCACCGTACAGAAGGAAAGGATCCCAGAAGTGAAATGATTCCACTCAGATGTGCTTTGAAAACATCCAGTGCTGAGCTATGCCAACAGCAGCCACGGACAGACACTGCTTGACATGAAAACAGCCCGCCTTGTTTGCAAACTCTCTAGGAAGGAAAAGATACACAGATCTGAGGGGTGTTTTGTTTTTGTTTTAACAAAACAACTAAAGATCTCTGGCAAGGAAAAGGAGTAGTAGCCCACGATCTCATTTAAACCTCCAACTCCAGGAACAAGACAGCCCACCATCCTAACAAAGCAATTACCGACACACTCCTCTAGACAATATTTCCGAAAGGTCCGTGGCTGTGATACACTCCCCAGAAAAGACCAAAGCAATGTACCTCAACCATCTTCAGATGCCCAGAGACATGGAGAGACAAGAAGTCAACCTTCCGCCATGGAGAGACGTCTGTGGAGATAAACCAGGGTAACAGGAACATAGTTTCATAGTGAGTAATGCTGCCCAAAACTCTTCATAAAACCAACTCGATAGGTGCAGGCGTTTTTTCATTCAGCTCTGGCTTTCCACAGTGCTGTGGAGAACTCCCTCACGGCTCTCCAATACTGACTGATCATTATTACAAGGCTAAGGGCCTTTAATGAGGCTTAAGACACAGCCCAAGAGTCCCTATCGATAATGTCTCCCAGAAGGCTCTAACATTTCCTGTGGGAGTTAAAGATACGTGACAGATAAGGACTCAGGAGCAAGAGCTCTGGAAACTTGGACAGTTGGTGCTTTTCTTCACGTGTGACAATAAAGTCCCTTTGAACTGTCCATCTCTCTCCTCTCCCACTACGCAGAGTAGGAAGGCTTGTGTATCTGTGCTATGGATCCTGACTTGCTTGGGGAACCCACTAAGTACATGGCTCCCCATTAAAGCCATCAACCGGCCAGTTTACAGCTTCTTCCTCTCTGTTAGATCATTACAACCTTTTATTGAAAATATTTAACTCAATGCTTTGCAATGACTAATGCGCTTAACACCCACATGTCAAGGCAGAAGTTAGGCTCATTACACAACATTACGATGTTTCAAGAACTCTGGCATGTCGAAGATAAACAGTCCAAAAGGGAACACACTGGCTACAACTTTATGAAGGCACACAAGAAAAGCAATTAACAAGTTTGGTGGGGGTGAGGAGAAGAAAGAAATCAGTGGAAAACACCAAGATGTTAGGGAATGCATGACCAGTGGTGGATATGATGCTGGGATGTGTCTACAACGCTGCTGAAGGCATCAGGAAGCAAGACTCAAAGAGCAGCTTTAAGAATAGGGGAAACCAACAACTTGGCCACAATGCCCTTGAGAGTGATTAAGCAGCCGACATCCTACCTTCTGCTGCCTTCCTGGGAGCCATCATACCCTATCTCCCCTTCCTTCTTCAGAAGCAGCTTGGAAAACAAAGGACTTTTTATCCTGAAATGCTGAGAGCACCTTTAATAACTTAGATCTATTTACCTTGGATTCAGATGTTCGGCCACACCCTGAGTCCTTGGTCTTTACTTCATCAGAAACCTAGTCCTCTTTCCATTCCAAAAACAATGAGTTGTCACCCCTGATCACACCTGCCACTCCCTCTAAACCACAACATCTCCAGCACTCATTCCGAAGCATGATGGAGAAAGAGGTGGGTACCCACGTTGGGACAGTCCTAGGCTTACATCGGGATGTCATCTTTCAAGTGCCCTAACATAGCTAAGGAAAAGAAGATAGGCGAGCCTCCACGTCTTCATCTCTAAAATGGGAGCTTGCCAATCTTGTGGCAGAATTGTACTATACGAAGTGTCTTACACATCTAATGCCATACCTGGTGGAGAGCAGATGGCTTGATGCATTCAAAATTCACTTAGGTACAAATTGTTTGCTCCTGATAGTTCAGTTTCTAACACAGTATAGTGTAGAAGAAAATAACACAGGCAATCTTTCTCACTCCAGGACTAAGGTACACACACACACACACACACACACACACACACACACACACTTTGTATAGTACTATAGTACCCAAACACACAAGAAAAGACAAGCCAAACTACAACCCAAGACTCCATCAACAAAAAGGGGCTTTACAAATACTAGAAGAGGCTGCTGTTGCTATTGGTGGCTTTTTGTATTTTCTTGTTTGTAAAATGTACGTCTGAAACCAGTTCCTCTCTGCCTCCTTCTAGAAGAGTCCCCAGCACTACTAACAGGTACTCAGCTGACATTTACAACAATGACAGCTGATAACTATAATACGCTCGAGGAAATCAAAATCACCACCTGTAAGTTCTAGTCCTGAGCTAGCCGGGCCGGGGACCTCGGCCCTGTCCTCACCAGCATTTGGAAGGCTCCACCAGTTTTCTCCTGGACTCTTCAGTAAAGACCTCATAGTTTCTCTGCCTTTCCCCGACACGACACGCAGGACTTGACTCTCATATCCCACCCTCCTAAACCAAGAGCAAAGGGAACTGTGCCAAAGTCAAAAGTACCATACACGAACAGAAAATATGAACAATTTGGCAATCATGACGATCATGTTTAGAGCAGACAAACAGGCAAGATGGAAGGCTGAGTTCCTTCATCTGAGCTGTAGGAATATAGCAGCAAGAAGAGCATTTTGAGCAAAGTATATTTTCATTATTCATGGGTTTCCCGTTTTCAAATTCAGTCAGTGATTAATATCTATAACCACAAATACCAACATCTACAGCTTTCTTGTGGTTAGTTATTGACAAGTGTAGAATAGCAAAAAAATCCCAGCAGCCCAATGTACACATTCCCCACTGAGGTCAAATGAGGTTAGGACCTGCTTCCCTCTTTCCATGCTCATCATAGCCCACTGTAGACAAGCATCCTTTCTCAGTCAGTGCGGCTGTGCTTCTGTATTGGATGGTGGCCCCACTACTTAAACAGCTCCAGGAGGGTGCCGAGGCTGGGCCACTGCCTTCCCCGTGCTGTTACATGCTAAGGAGCTGCCAGGTGGGGAAAGAACACAGGTAGCAAAATAAGCTCGGACATGAGGTACAGTGTTGCTGGTTAACAAAAAATTTGGGACCAGGTGCTCTCAGGAAACTACTTTATCTTAGGAGTAATTCAATATTCACAAATTTGATGTTTTTTAGTGATTTTACAGAACATGACCACCAAAACTAAGGAGTACTGGCTGCAATGTACTGCCCCTCTTAGCACCAACAGCAACAGCAATTCTCTGTCTACTCATTCACAGTCTAAGGACCGAAGATACCATGTTATCACTCCTGGCCCAAGAAGGAAATTCTATTGTTATTCTTATTATACAGGAGAGAAAACTTCGACTCAGAAATATCTAACAAGGAGGATAGCTAGTAAGGGTAAAGTCTGAAACCATTTCTTCCCATTTCCCAGAAGAGCTTTGAATCCACCAAAAAGGCTTTATCCAATTCCGGTTCCGGCTTTTCTTGTAGCTTTAGTTTTGGAAACCAATTCTTGTGTATTCCAGGTTACACCAAAGATGACCTTGACTTTCAAGTCTCCAGCCTCCACCTCTGAAAAATTGGGATTGAAGATGTATGCTCCACCGCTGGTTTTAGCTGGTGCTGGAGCTAGAACCCTGCATTGTGTATGATACATGTTAAGCACACACTCTAGCAACTAAGCTATATCCTCCCAACACACTTCGGTTATTCTTTATTCAAAAAAGATCTGGTGACCACTCAGTGTCCTGGGCATTTGACATGGCCAAAAACAAATGCTCTGTTCTCCTGGGGACTCAGTCATAAACACACACACACACACACACACACACACACACACACACATACACAGAGAGAGAGAGAGAGAGAGAGAGAGAGAGAGAGAGAGAGAGAGAGAGACAGAGACAGAGAGATAGAGACAGAGACAGAGAGACGGAGACAGACAGAGAAAGAAAGGGGGAAAGAAAATGTTACCACTGGCCTATGTATTACTGTAAGGAGCTTGATAATTTTTAAAATAAACTTTCGTGTACAATGGCTTACCCTCAGTACAAGAAGGATGCCCTCAGTGAATACCATTTAAAGTGATTTTACTTCTAGAGTAGGTGGTGTAACCACCAAGCAGGCTCATTTCTTCTAGAAAGACCTCTTCCCACCCCTGATTGAGTCATCAGCCTGCAAGCCACCCGTCCGTTGGCCAAGCACAGCCGTTTTCACTCTGGCTCGCCCATCCTTTCCTCATGCGCTGGGGGTTCAGTAGTTGGGAGATACGCCCTCACCTAGAAGAGCAAAATAAAAACACTGAGGGTGCTACAAAGAACTCGGAGCAATCGGAGCAGAGACACTGCTCAACATCCACCCAGCCAGATGCCAAAGAAAGAAAGAAGTCTACCCTGACAATCTCCAGAACGACTTTCTCGTCACTGCTGCCTGCCTCTCCCTTCTCACTGTGTCCCTAACTCTCCACGTAGTCACCCACTCTTCCCGCTGAAGGTCCAGGTTCAGACGTGGTGGGTTGAAGCAGCCTTCGTCAGGCTCCATCCGCTCCTGTGCCAAGGACTTCTCCAAACACATTGACGCTCTGTGCACCTCTACTTCAACAGCGTGAAAAGAAAGCAAGCTCACACTGCTTATATCCTTAGAATACCTGGGATTGGAATTACTTCCCTAAGAAACAAAATTGCACTGGTTGGAATGCCATAGCAAGGCTGCAACTACCCTGAAGAATACTGGTCCTAAGGAGGTAGAGCAGGGGTTAGGTAGAGACTGTGTGTGTGTGTGTGTGTGTGTGTGTGTGTGTGTGTGTGTGTGTGTGTGTGTGTGTGTGTGTGTGCGTGTATACACATACATACATACACTATTTACACACATACACACATTAAATGGTTGGTAAATCTGTTCCCATCCCTACATAATAACAGCAGATAGTTGAGGGAAGAGGTGTGAAAGACTCTTCAATTCATTCAGGCTTACGATGGGCTCAAAATTCTGCTGCATATGCCCATACACATTTGGAGAGCAACCATACGGTCTGTGTGTTTAAGCCACAGAAGATCCGGTTGGGACTTTGGTACTTATCAACAGCTCCTGCAGATGGACATTTCTATGATTTTCCAGCTCTTCCATTCCCATTGCAAAGACATCAGTGGAAGCACAGACAGTGCAGACGGCTGGAGTGGGCACGGATGGCCCATAACCAGCACAGAGTAAGAGCAGCAGTTACATCTGGCACACAACGCAGTCCTTTCTTCTGCTTTTGTTTGATTTGGTTTGAAATAAGAGTCTTTCTACATCGCTCACGCAGACTAGAATTCAAGATTTTCCTGCTTCAACCTCCGGAGTTCTGGGATCGTAGGTGTGCATCGCCACACCTGAATCTGCTGTAATCTCTCTCTACTTGTCATGTCATTACTTCACAAAGTCAAGGAGATGAGCATCCTGGTACCCAGGAACATGGCTGGTCACTAATTGATGAAGGCCTTTACATATACCTAGGATGTGATGAAACCTAAGAAAGATAGTTACTACTCAGGCTAACTCCTTTCTATTCTCTAAAGACTAGGTTAACCGCCGCTTTTAGGAGAGAGCAATTGTGAGGGTCAAGAACGCAAGCATTCGGGTGTAGAGCAATGACATTTAAAACTCAGTGTCTAATCTCCCAAGGCACACAGGAAGATAAAAGGATCCCAAAGTTTGGGCATATGAGGTCTTCTGACTGATACTGGATAAATATGACTATGTAAAAAAGATGATGGCTTTAACATGTGTGGCCAGAGAGCAGGAAGTCATCATGAACAAGACTGGATAGGGACAGTTAGCAATCACAGGAGGCTGTGCAGACAACAGCAGTGCAATCAGCTTCCATGATATTGCACAACTCCAATTAGTGCCTCTTCTTGTGCGTTCTCCACCCAGCCATGCTCTATAATTATGATGAAAGGAAACATGTTGATAAAGACAAAGACTGCACTGGCGACAAAGGGGTAACAACGCCTTGTATGTAAATAGCTCGTGCCAGCCTTAAATATCTCCCTCTGAGGCATCCCACCATTC
This sequence comes from Rattus rattus, assembly GCF_011064425.1. Lineage (NCBI taxonomy): Eukaryota > Metazoa > Chordata > Mammalia > Rodentia > Muridae > Rattus > Rattus rattus. The sequence goes on from NC_046159.1 coordinate 49,231,536, forward strand.
CCCACTATTTGACCTGGCTCAACTCTCAGAGATCCCAATGCTGATTATACAACTCGCGGTTGTGTGGGGCCTTTTCTATGGACTTAGTTCTCTTCTTGACTGCCTTTGGTTATTCCTTCCTTATTATGGTGTCAAAACTGAAAATTCATTTCAAGGTAAAAACCTAATTGATGATATGTGTGAAGGAAACCAGGAGGGACTGACAGACAGGATTTGGGTAGACCGCTTCACTCACATGTTTCTTCACATTTCGATATGTGTATGTGAGAAAGTTCATGTATGTACTGATACATATGTGGGGGGGGAGTGTGTAAACTCATGTGTACAGGTGCAAATGGAGGCCAGACTATGGTTCCTCGGGTGCTAGCCACTTATTCTGGGGTGGGGTGGGGGGTCTCACTGGCCTGCAGCTTACTAAGTAGACTGAGCCCTCTAGCATGCAAACCCCTTGGATCCATCTCTCTCTATCTCCTAAGGCTTAGTTACAAACGCACGCCACCATGCCCCCATTTTTTACAAGGGGTCTGGGGACCAAACTCAGATCCTCGCACTCAAGCAGCAAGCATTTACTGGTTGAGCTATGTCACCAGCCCCTTCAAGTCTGCTAATTTACTCATTTACCCTATAACTTCATGGTGTTACCCACTTGTTAGCTCCTCTCAGTCCTGCACTGAAGCTGGAGCCCCCCGCCCCCATACCCAGGATACCATGCTCAGGATACTCAGCTAATGGGTGGCAAAAGTGAGATTTAAGTTCAAGTCCACGTTCTCCTAAATTTAGACTTCCTGAACTAGTGGTGAAAACTCTTAACCAGTTTATGGTGAGAGCAGATGATGGTTCTTTCTCTGGAGAAGTTCATTGGGCAACAACAGCAAAAACACATAATCCAAAACATTTGGGTCTAAGTAGATTAAACACAGGCGCAGGTTGTATTTCTGGTAAATCCAGAGTCTGGAACTTTCTTAGGAACTTAATTTGTCTGACCCAACATTGGCCCTGTCCTTCCTTCTTCACAGACCCACCCACCCCCCACCGACCCCCCAATCAGAGGAATGAGCAGTGTGCTGAGGTTTAGAACAAAGAGGAAGCGGCTTCTATGTCAGGGCTGCCTGTGTGCCATGGAAAGGACACTGGCTGGGCCCAGTCATTCCACCGCTCTGTTTTGGAAACTCCCACACTCTACAAACTGTCTGGAATTCATTAGAGATGGGAAAACAGGCCGAAAGTCGTATTTCACGTTTTATTCAGCAGAAGTTTTGTGGAAAACAATTCGGTCATGTGGACGTGCCCCAAACCACCATCACCCTGTTTCTCAACCCAATCTCTCAGTCAAGTGACTGCAGACTGCTTCCAGTTCCACCCTCGCAGAGCTGGGAAGAAACTACCCCCATTTTGAGATGTGAACCAGTCCTTAGGGGAGTAAAGATAGATGAACTTCAAGCCACACTCTTAGGTAGACCTGTCGTCCAATACCCCTGGACTTTTGTGTCATGGAACCAACATTTTCCTTTTCTACTTAAACATAATTAATTTGAATGTTCTGTCACCTGACAGAACCTGTCATTATACATTATTTATAACCAAAGTCTTTGCAAGTTTTCTATTTCAAGTTCATTGAGAAAGGTTACCCTCTACCACCTATTCATGGTTTTCAAAGTGTGACCTCCAGCCCAAGCCTTCACCAGAGCAACAGTTACCAACCTGTTTAGAAATGTGACTTTTCCGACCCTATCCTAGGCTACTAGATCAGAAGTGGGGTGGGGCATCCCAGGTGCCCCCCATCCAGAGTGTGGTATACACTTGAATGATACACACTTACTAAAGATCACTGTTCACGTACATTCCCATAAATCCCATACCTCTACGTTAAATTATTCTTGGATTGCTGTTTCCAAATGAAAAGTTCCCTGATACAGAATGCCTTCAGGAAAAATTATGGAGTGTTCTTTGTATTGTCAGATCCACGATAATCAATGATCACTGATAAAAACCATCACCTGTTTGTTTGTTTCAGGAAGAAGGGTAGTTCTCTCTAGAAAGTTCTTTACCAGAGCTACATGAGTGATATGCAGTACCCAAGCAAGGAAATCCTGGGGTCCACTTAGGGTTCACTAGTCAGTACATCCCTGAAACTAAGGGCATGTGACCAGGCATTGATCATGAAATTCAACTCTAAGGGCTGACTGACCATGTGAGAGGAACTGAACTTGGGAAAAGGTGAAACTCATAGGTGAAAAGAGATTGTCCAGTAGGAGAAATATGTAAGGGAAGGGAGGCTGGCTGCCAAGGAGAACTAACTGGAATGATGTCAGGTGTGTGTGGTCAAGAGAGACAAAGAGGGGTTACAAGGGAAAGACTCCAAAGTCAATGGAGTACCACAGAATATCACTGAACCTCCCCTTGCCACCCCACTGCAAAAAATCTTCCCTTAAACTGACTTTGTCACTCAGCTCCTGTTAAATTGTGCACTTCAGTGACTTTGCTGTGATGTCCAAGCAAACCCAGTCAGCTCTCTCATTCACTTCCAACTCAATGCAAAGCTTCTACCTGTAATCTGCATCCCTGGGACTGCATTCCAAGCTCCTGTCACTCGCCGTTTGCTCACCCAGCATTTACCTAGACAAAATATTATTAGTGGAATGACAAGGGGAAATTACCATGCTATGATGAATGATGCAAGGTGTGGTTCCAAAAAGTCTGCAGTCTGGCTGCCTGGGACACTGCCGTCAGTGGCCAGGCTCTCGAATTAACTCTCCACGTGTGTCTCCTTGCAGCAAATGGGCAGACATGCAAGTCACAGGGAACTGCACCAGCTGCTCATGGTTGGTGGCCATGCTCCACCTAAGCTCTTGTAAATGCTTACTTTAACAATTGACTCTTCAAGAGGGCACCGCTGAAGTCACCCTATTCCTTTGCAAGTAAAGGGCTCTTAATTAAATAACTGGTCATACTATCATAATTATTCTCAGTTATTCTCAGCCAACTGCAGTATAGATTGGTTGGCTGCCAAGGGCTCTACTGACCAATGTACTGAATCTGTACAGTGCCAATCTGCAGGCTCAGAAATACAACAGGGGAACGCTGCTCCTGGAGTGACTTACTCTACTTCTGCAGAATACTGAAAGATAAAGGTAGCCTAGTCTTGACCACGGACATAACCATGTGTGGCTTCACCAACTTAACTGTAGAGTGCCGTCTCTGCTAGTTTGGGAGAGTCCTTCGTCATGCCTGAAAAACAATGAAGGCCACATGACGTCTAGGTCCTCTGTCAGACTTTACATGGATGGTTCCGGTGCCTCAGTTAAATAAAAAGGTCATGTTTGTGAATCTCTGTAAAAAGGAAGTGAAGTGAATCTGACTGTCATTTTGTAAGTTCATAGATAACCTCAGCCATTACACCAAATAGATCTCCTCTGCCTTCTAGCTTCCTTCAGACGAGCCACACTTTTCCTGACGAAAGTATACAGGCTCAAATATAAGCTGTGCGTGTTTCCAATAGGGCAGGAAGCCACTTTTTCCAATGATGTCCTTGATCAGATGGAAAGTGAGGGAATTTGTGTGTGTGATTCAGCAAGTGACTCACGTTGGGGAAGGGACAGGGTAGGGGAAGGCAAAGCCCACACACATCTTCCTGAAGTTGCTCAATGAGCCACAGCTTCTTATAGAAGAACCAGGCTCCATCAGTGCCTTCCCCTAGACCTGAACTCACCGATTTAGATTGAAAATATTTGCCTTCTCACGATGCAGGATCTTTCCTTTTAAAAGCAGTCATTCCGAGTGTGTGTGAATGAAAGAACACAGCTATCGAACTCCAAATGATTTTTCAAAAAGGACTGTTTTTAAAGAGGCTGCTTTAAAAGCTACCGTCTGAGGATGTCAGCGGACAAGAGCTGGGAGGAGCGTAGGAAGTCAGCTTCTTTTTTCACTTCTGCACCAGCACTAATGCTTCATGTCTGGAGGCACGATCCAGTGCTGAGACTCCCAGCTGGGAGTCAGGAAGATGGGCAGGTTTTATGAGATTTGCTGTTGAATCCTCATTTTCTCAGACCTTACCTTTACACCCAAAAATGTAACCCCAGGTCCAGCCAAAAGCCCATTCCTAGGCTAGGCAGGGTCAAATGTGACTTCAGTGCAGACACAGGGGGACAACCACACAGAGCCAGACCATTCTGAAGGAAATAAAAAAATAATAAAAAGCAAGACCCATCTCCACTCATAGTCAGGGGTTAATTTTACAAAGACAAGCATGAAACCTGACTCATCCAATACTAAGAAAAAAAACTCAAAACCAAGCTATAAATACTCACAACAAAGATTCATTACGAAGATTCATTTCTATTGCTTCTCTGCTTTTCTGTCTTAACCTTCAATCAGTCCTAAGTAGGTATAGGGGGAATTCTACTTACCACCAGCCTGATGTTAGCTACTTCTTAAACATTTCAAAACCTTTTAGTTTTGTAGAAACGTTGCAAAGTAGTTGTTCTACTCAAGGGAGTAGAACCTGAAGTTCAGAGAGGTTGAGTAACTTGGACAAAGTCACAGAGAGGTAGCACCTTTGTGTCAGGCATTCTCCATTATGTCAGGTCTTACTTCAAAAGCACTTCTGTCACGGTGCTTTCCCCACCCGTGGGACCCCACAATGGCTGCTTCTTTCTCAGTTACATTCCACCAATAACACACTCCACTTAATTTTCACCGCAAAAATTACCTTGTTGGAGTCTTTGGTTCATTATTAACTTAGAGGTCCTTACCTCCAAGAGAGAAGCACGGTGCTAGGAGAAACCTTGGCTATCTAATTTGCATCTCATTCCCTGCAGCCAGCAAGCGCCCCAACATAGTAGAAATGCTTAATAAATGACTGATGAAAAGGGGAGAGAGGAATGGGGGCGTAAGAAGGGAAACAAACACAACCAGCTCCTTCTGGCTCCAGAGCTGTGCTCCTGCTTAACGTGACTGAGTGACTGACGCTCGGGGACTTAGGGAGCCACGAGAGGGCCCTCATGAAGTTGAGGTAGGACATTCAGCCCTGTGACTCTTTTCTTACCAAGTACCCTTATTCCCCTCCCCCAGAGCCCTGCTGTTCAGCCCACCCAGACCCAACTTCCAGTTCTAATAGAAAAGCACCAATAATGCCATATCTGTCGTGTCTGTGTGCCTGGACCACAGCATCTAGCACTTGAGAAGTACCCGGCAGTCATAAGGAAAGGAGGCTCGTCACTGGAATCTCAGGACAAGGGCCTCATGTGAACACCGCAAGGGATAACCCCTTCATCCTCCACAGCATGCTTGACCCAACACAGAGGAAAACACTAGACAGAGAAACAAGAGACCTGTGTTTATGAAGCAACCTGGAGAAATGGGCTTACTGATGGTAAGAAGCCAAAGTGAGCCTTGGGAAATGCTGACACCAGAAGCAAAGAAGGGACATTATAGCGGAGAGTCTGGCCCTACCGCCACAGAAGGGGCAGACTTTGTGTCTTGGTGGAACTTTGCTCCCCCAGCCACACAGTATTAAGACTCAGAAAACTCTCTAAATAAACCATACACTCACTGTCTTCTAATACTGAAAGCTTGTGATTACCAGTAACTGTCTCTGACTTGCCTTCTTGACAATTTCCTCCAAATAATCCACACTTGGAGAGTGGCTAAACATGTTTTTATGATTTACCTCAATTAGACAAACCTAACAGTACAGCACATTTTATGCTTGCTACGCACATAAGCACACACACAAAAACAAGTGGGACTCTTTCTTGTTGTCCTTGACAGCTGACCAAAGAAAGAATAGTAACCAAGGATTTTTTTTTGTCCTGTTATTTATCCTAATACTACGAGTTCTGAAACAAAGCAGTTGGAGAGAGAAATTTAGTAACTTTGATTTGTCCCAAGATACATTTTTTTACACTGAGGTCCTATCCCTGACAGTAAAGCACATGTGACCTGTTCTAAAAAAGGATATTTTCCACTTCTTGCACAACTGGAGCAGAGCTAGGCATCAGCTTGTGCAAACTGCACTGCAGAACTCAAAGGGAATTAAATGTACACACACTTAAAGAAACTCTATAAATAGCAGCACTCGGGAAGAGGAAATCTCCAGTAACAGGCAAAACCAACACTTAGAATCCCACTTTAATCAAGTGTTCTGTCTAATCATACACAAGCCTCATCTGCATAATGAGGCTGGAACATCTGCCAGGTTGAGGCACCTCAGTCTGGTCTATTCTGCTTATGATTCTATAAGAGCTGACTTATTGGTGAGAGGAGGAGACGATGCTACACACTAATTTTCCCAGGAAAGAAAGAGCTGCTATCATTTATCAAAGGCTATACTATGGGCTATACTCCGGGCTAGACTTTGCCTGTTTTAAAACTTACACCAATTTCAAGAAGATATGGTCTACCGGTCCCATCTTGAAGGCAGGTTAATGGCAATTCCATGACATGATGTATCTTGAAGCCAGATGCTCTAGCTAAATGGCCAAGCCACGATCCAAACGCTTACCATGATCCCCTAAACCTGCCCACCTGCACCCACCGTTTGCTAGCATTGAGGAGCAAGCCCCTTCGTGCCATTTCATGCCTTCTCAGCTGTTTGAGTATTGCTTCACTTTGAAGGTCAAACTCAAATTCCCTCATTCACTCACAGAACCACTGGCCCACACCACACCAACGCAGGTTCCTCTAATAAATCCCCATTGCTGATACCCACAGCAGGTCACAGTCTGCCTTGTATGGTCACTGGATGGGACGTGTGCTCTAACCCTCACCCCACTGGACATTCTGGCTGCAGGTTTGGATTCTGCACAATCACACACACACACACACACACACTCTCTCTCTCTCTCTCTCTCTCTCTCTCTCTCTCCTTGTACAGGACAGTGCACACTAATTCATAAGAGCCTGGGAGGTCAACTAGACCCCCCTCCCCCCGTTTAAATAGGAGCCTTATCTACTGCTTGGTATGCCTCAGTTTCCCTCTGTAAAAAAAAAAAAGTGGAAAATAAAAATACAGATGCCTCGGGCTAACGTGAGAATTAACTGAGTCCACACAAGTTATGTTCAGAAAAGGCCCTGGCATATAGTCAGGACTAGATAATTTTAACACCATAATTAGTACCACCATTGTTCTTAGTTGTAAGCACCTCTTTGGGTTTTGGGAAGATTAAGCCTATCTTATCTTTTTGGTTGTGAGCCTTAGCCTGAGCCATCTCCGAAGCCTGAGATTAAGTATATCTCATTCATGTAAAAACCCTCTGAACAGAGACTGGCACATGGCACATACTAAGTCTCTGTTAGCCATCATTACTGGTGTTAACCTGGGTATGCTCAGACTCGGAAACACATGCCGATTAGGGATTTTTATGTGTGTGCTGATGCCCCTTCTGCCAGTCTTTCACCTACACAAACTGTTATCAGATGGATCAAAAATGTAAAATGTAAAAACAAATTTCCGAACACTTTGTGAGAAGGAAAGCAAAACAGAACTTGTAAGATTGAGGAAGTTTTATTACATAACAGCACTGGCCTTGGAGAAGTGAGCCGCAGTGCACTAAAGACACGCACATTCCGGAGTGTCAGAGCCCACGAAGGAAGAAGAGTCCTATCTACGCACACTTGCTGAAGGATGACCGTGCCAGCAACGACCCCAAAGTTCATGTTGCTGTTAATTTTCTCACTCTCTCTGGGGAGAAGGCTACCAAGTTTAGAGGTCACCAGGCCTGCCCAAGGTCACCCAGCTAGTTAGGGGAAAACGCAAGGACAGAGCGAGGCTTTCAGTCTTCATGCCAACGGTGCCCTGACAGATCAGAAGAGAAAAATCAGAAACAAACAAACAAAACAAAACAGAAAATATCCACAAACAAACAAAAGCTGGGAAGGAGAAGGAGAGGGAGGGAGGGAGAAAAAAGAGAGGGAGAGATTGAGATCAACTTGACAATTTTGTTTTGCTAATCACAGATTATTATTTTATCAAATTAAAGGACCTTTTTAGTGTAAAAGCTGAAGGGGAACTCTCTACTGGGAAAGCCAGTGTGCTTGTGGTGTGTGTGGGACAGAGCAGTCTCTCTTTCTGTTTAACCCACAAGCTTATGCAAACTCCACACATGTCTCTTTGAATCCACGCTTGGCACCGCTGTAGCAACCCATCTTGCCGTGATTAACTCAGCACTCGCTCACATTCCCATTTCTAATCTGCAGGAAATTTAATACTGTCCGAAACAGCAGTAAAATTTGTAGGAGGAAACCAGGGCCCAATGAAGCCAGTTCCTAAGTCTGCCCAGGAAAAGGGCTTCAGCAACTACAAAGCCTTGGGCTTCTGCAGAGCAAACCATCAGGATCGCAGGCCACACCACTGTGTCCAAAAGACTTTCAGCCCACTTGTCCCGGAGCTCAAGAGCAGCCCTGCATTTCCCTCGTGTGACTTGACTTGACAGAGTGTGGATCTGGGTCTGCTGCGAGTGTTTCTCCGGTGACCCACCGTGGAGAAACCATTTCCAGGAAAACACCATTCATCATGAGGGGACCTGTTCTCCTTCTGGGTCTCATCCTACAACACTTAACCTGGTCAGTCTGCCCAAGAGGAGGTTCAAGGAATCTAAGTTCAGCAACATATTCGAAATACGTGAATATCTGGGTTGAGCCCCAGGGAAGAATATGGAAATTCATCCTTGAAGAAAGCCTGCTGGGAATTTATCTCCAAAGGAACGCAATAGTGACTACGAAGACGTAAAGCAAGCGTGACAGACTGAAGGAGAGAGCAGCGTGTGTCCAACAAATAAGTACTACCAAATATTATCCTATATATTGGACAGCTCTTTACAGTAAAGAAGCCTCCATCTCCAAACATCAAGAGCCCTGTGACTGAGTGTTCTAGACTCTGGTGACTCTGTAGTTAACAAGACACATAGAGAAATCCTTACCACCTTGGAGCCCGGAAGTTTGATATATATATATATATATATATATATATATATATATATATATATACACATATATATGTGTATATATATATATATATATACACACACACAACACACACAGACACACACACACACACACATTACACTGTAAATTCCAACATTAACGATTAACGCTATGAAAGAAACACAGCCGGATAAGGAAGACTGAGAGCTTGGAGGGAGAGTAATTATGAACACATAGTCCCAGAAGGCCGCACTATCTGTACGATTAAGGGCACATTGAAAAGGAAAGTTGGAGCAGGGAGTACTACAGCTGTGGCTGTCTGGGCAAAGAAAGGCCCAAGCAGAGGCAGGAGCAATGAATGAATGTCCAAAGGTGGAAAAGCCCGGCTCTTCTGAGAATGATAAGTGGCGAGAGATAAGGTCAGAGCTGAAGGGCAGCCTGACACTTACACTGCCTTGTGCCATTTGAAGGACTGAAAATATAAAGAAGAGCTGTGGAGGGCTTTGACCGGAGAGGACAGCATGATCTAACTTGAGTTTTAGCACAGGGCCAGATGACTCTTTGCTGTGGAAGCTGCCCTGTGCCATGTAAAGAAGCTAGCACATCCCTGGGACCTACCTGCTAACAGTTACCCACAACTCCCTCCCACAGTGATGACTGAGAGCTCTCTGATTTGGGGTTTGTGTACATGTATGTGCGTATACATGTTCGGATGTATGCACAGGTAGACTGTGTCCTGGGTTGTGTGTCTGTGTGTATGTGCATGCATGAGAGGACTAGAGGTCAACCTCGGGTGTCTCCCTCAGTCACTCCTCACTTGGTAATTTGACACGGTCTCTCCCTTGTATCTGTGACTTTTTAATTCAGATGGTTGGCTTGCCAGCAGGCTTATCTCCGCCTCCCCAGGTCTGGGGTTACAACTGCCAAGCACCATGCCTGCCTTCTTCACGTGGGCTCCTGGAAAAGAACTCAGGTCCTCACAGTTGTGTGGTAAGCACACAAGTTACTGAGTCAGGTCTCAGCCTTAAAAAAGAAAAAATCAGTTTAATGAGAACGCTGGGCGCTAAATTTAAAAGGTACTAAAACGGGCCAAGGTTGAGAGAGCTAAGAGATTGCTGCAATCACTCAGGCAAAAACTGACACTGACTTGGTCAAAGTCAGAGCAGAGAAATAGGCAAGAAAATGGGTGAATCCTGAAACAATCTAGACCAGTGGTTCTCGACCTTCCTAATGTTGCAACCCTTTAATACAGTTCCTCATGTTCTGGTGACCCCCAACCATAAAATTACTTTTGCTGCTACTTCATAACTATAATTTTGCTACTGCCTTGAGTCATAAATGAAAATATCTGATTATGCAGGATAGCTGATATTCGACCCCTGTGAAAGGGTCATACAACAGCCCCCACAGGGGTCACGACCCACAGGTTGAGAATTGCTTATGGAGACAATACAGTGGGATGTCCTTGTTTTGAGAATCTGCAAGTTTTCATTACAACCTTTCCCCGACCAGGACTTTAAGGGTTCCCCAGTAGACTTCAATTGCAAGCAATGAGAAGGCCCTGAACTGCATTTAAAGTCAAACAACAAATGTCAATGGTAATATCATTAGGACAACAACGGTCAAAAACAGTATGTCACCCACTCCAGAAAATTATTCACAGATTTTATTTAATGGGTCGATTTCAAAGAGCATACCTGGCACCTGCTGCTCGTACTAACGTGTGAAGCTGTTTATGCCCACATCCCCACATTTTTCCTTCTGTACTAGCTAGCTAGCTCCAGAGGACACGTGCTCTTGTGTGCCATTCTTGCTGACTGTGAGAAAGAATAGAACCAAATCCTTCTACGTGAGTGTCAGGGCACTCGTTGGTTTTCCCCAAAGGTACTTTCCTCACTCCCTCAAACTCATTTAATGTAACAGCCACCATCCAAATGATTCGAACAGCACAGTTAATTCATTTCTTTCAGCAAAACACACACACACACACACACACACACACACACACACACACACACACACACACACACTCCCCCTCATTCTGGCCTTGTAAGCATTTGCTTATAGAAGCAAAAGCAGGGACTGCTCAGTAAAACACTGGTCCCTTCAGCCACATGCAGATAAAGCTCTAGTGAGCATAACCAACAATACGCCTTACACAGTGTCACTCAGAGCACCCAATACACCCCATCTACGGTCACATACAAATAGCCTTTATGAAAAGAAGCCACTAGTGAAAGGCTGAGTTTATGCATCTTGATGCCTAACACATTTCCTTCCACTCTGCCACAAGCATGTGCAAAAAGCCCGCTCTAGCAAGAGCAAACTCTTCCCAGAGTTTGTTCCCATTACTGGATTCAAGGTCCTGCCTCAGCCCTGAAGGAAAGGAACCTGGCTCCACTTTCCAGCCATTAAGACCCAGCTTCCTTCTCTCCCAAAGCAAGGATTCTGCCCCTCACTTCTGCCTCCCTGGCTCCTGAAAGGGAGGCCCTCCGCCCCTTTGCCAAGTAGGAAGTGGAGACCTCACTCATCCAGACCCTAGACAGTCGAGGCCCCAGGTGATGATGCTTCCAGGGTTAGCCTTACTTCATCTCACAACTGAAAGGGTAGAAACAAAGTCACAGATTCCAGTGACTACCCCCTCCCTCCATAAACATTACAAATAAAAAGGGCTTCAAGGGTCCAGGGTGACCAAGGAGAGTTATAACCAATTCTGCCAGACAAGTAGCAATGAAGGGTGGTGTGAGGGATAACAATTCTGCAGAGGTACTGACAGTTAGGAGGCACCAGACTAGAGAGCATCTTCACTCCAAGCCCAAAGTTCTTGAAGCACCTGGAGAATTAAATGTGTGTAGCTGCCAAGGAGATCATTCCCAATCACCACAGGCCTCTTAAGATAGCTTAATTGCTCCCTCCCCTCCTTTAGCATTTGCAAGGAAGAATGGGGAGACACGCCCACCCGCAACCTCCCCCCCCCATCCACCCCACACACACTACCTCCCGCCCAGGGCGCGGGTGCTGTCCTGTGGGAGGTGGAAGGTAAAAGTCAGGTGAACTTCACTTAGAGGTCTCTCTTAGTAGTCCCAGGGGGGCTAGACTACAAGGGAAGGCCAGTTCATTGCTACCCTGAAGCATCAGATCTCCATCCACCCCAGGCTCTCCCTCTCGGAGCCCATCAGCCTGCTTAGGATCTTCAGAAAAATTACTCCTGGTAGCACCAGATCACCGTCCCTGTCCGGTGCTCCTCCTACCCCACCTCGCTCCGGGTACCGCCCCAGCCCCCATCCAGCTCAGCAGCTGGCATCTGCAGTCAAGGGTCCCCACGCCTGGATGAGCCATCCCAAGAGACTCACGGTGTCCCAAGAGTGCCACTGTCAGATAACCTGGGATGCGAGCAAGTCATCTGTGAGCAGGACCCTAAATGCCAGGGGCTAGGTCGCCCTGTACCCCAAGGCAAGGGCACGGGGTCCTTGTCCCAGAGCTATCCAGACTGGCTGTACTCCTACCAGGGTAGCAGGCGCCGGGCCCTTGGGCCTCCTGCCGCGCCTCCCTCCAGCTGTCACCACTCACCTGCTCTTCAGAGGTTGACTTTTGAGTTCGTAATAGGTTTTGGGTTCTTCGTGAAACTCCTCCCCGACTTCGAAATCTGCCACGATTCCCGATTCGGACTGCATGACTCCTGCTTGCCCGCCTTCCACTGCTTGGGACTTGGACCAGAACCCGGGCACCTGACAAAGATGGGGAGGGCCTCGGGTACCCCAAGCCGCGCGCCCCGCTCAGTGCCCCACTCAGCCCGCTAGCCCGCCGCCCGCCCCGGCGCGGTGAGTTTACTCTCACACCAGGGCGGGAGGGGCCGGGCCCGGTGCGCTCTGGGATTTGTGGTTCCGCCCAAGCCCAGCATACCAGCTCTCCAGGATATCAGCTTCCGCAAAACTACAATTCCCAGAAGGCCAAGCCGGGGAGAGGCAACGTGGTGTACACCGATAGTGCAAGTCCTGTTTGGATTCCTTGTCAATGTCAGCAGCTCCTCTCCGTGTCTCTCCCGTTTGCCTCAAGGATACAGACCTGGCTGTTTAATATTAATAAGAACGGACTCAGTCTTGGCTTCTACTGTCCCTCCTGGTTTAGACATCTGCGAAGACACTCGGAGCGTTCATTCAAAAAAATAAAACACTAAGGGGTTTTGACGCTAGAAAGTTTCGGTCAGAGTTAAAGCCCATTTTAAAAATAAAAGGGCTTTCTATTCGCCCCCGAGCTCTTCTGGGCTGCAGCGACACATCATTTTGTCCTCAACTGGAACAGAGTGTTGGAAACTTCACTTTTATAATGAAAGCGTTATTGGAGGAGTTGTTCTTGTGCCTTCCTTTTCTGGAACTCCTTCTGGGCTCCCAGAATACTCTTCATCCGTTGAAAGGCTTCTTTCCTTTTATCCAATTAGTCACCTCTAATCTAAAGCAGCACTTGAAAGATTCAGTTAATTTTAAAAGGCACCAAGTTACCAAACAGCTCACCACCGTCTGCTTTCAATTTCTCAGTTGGCTGGGAGTTCAAATGAGATTGTCCTAACATTGCATGCCGGTGCAGCTTCGAGGCACTCGGTTAAGTGATGTATTAAATGGCTGCACTTTGGTTCATTTGTATGTCCAGACCTGTCTTCTGGTTAGTTCCAGCAGGACTCTTCATCGTGTATAAAACAACAACGAGTGCTTTGAGACATCGGTGTTAAGGGTGGCATTTTAAGATGGTAAAAATTCCCAGTTGTTCTAGGAAATCCTGTGCAATCTTAGACATGTCTGTTTCATTCCTAGAAACCTTAATTTCCTCATCTATGAAAGAAGAGATTAGGAAACCTGTTTGAGATGGTGTTGCAAGGTCAAAAGTAAGAAAAAAATTACTTGCAATTTATATGCACTGGGGGCAGGCAAAATGGTTCAGCCAGTAAAATGTGTTTATTTGCAAACATAACCTGCAATTGATCCTCAGGACACTCGTGACGAAAGTAGGGAACTATTAACTCCTGAAAGCTATCTTCTAACAGTCAAATGCAGGTGCCCACACACATGCACATGCAGCAGACACACATAATACATGCATAGAACTTGTTAAAAGCTATTCAATGACTATTAATCTTGGCTTTCTTTCCGATATCTTGAAGACATTCTTTGCAAATTCTCACCTCTTCTGTGTATTTTCACTTTCAGAAGATATAACCTAAACGATTATCCTAAGACGTCTACACTGATGGGTGGGCATCTCCGTGGCGTTACCCACTCCTATTCCTTGCCTCACAATGAAGCTTTTCCTTTTTAAATTTTATATCAGGAAGATCACGAGTAGGAGCAGGTGATTGAGAACCGAGAATCCGGGGGAAATGTATACTGCATCGGGGTAGCAAAAACCAAAATTTTGTAGCTGAATATTGTTCTTAAAATACTTCTTTGATCCTTGACTATGACAGCAGCATGACAGGGTATCTGACATAGTAACTACTGGGAACTAGATTCAGAGGTGATTATGGAAGAGGGGAAGTAAACCAAGTAAGCAGCATGTGTTTGGACTCCTAATCTCATCCAGGTCCTCCATAATCAGTGCTGGAATGTGGGAGCAGAAACCAATGGGCTTGGAGCAATTCCAGGATTGATGAGGTGTAAACCACAGATGCTCCATTGTGCCTAACAGCAAGCTTTCCTGCCCAATGTCACCCCCATTGAGAAACGCTGAACCTTTTCACTGTCTGGATCTCTCAGCCCACCGTGAGCTCTTTTTCGCCTGAAGGAAGCTGTGTTCCTCCTTCTTAGAACACACAAATAGATGTACGTAGTGCCTAATGGCGGTCTGTTGGCCCTTGGAACACTGTCAAGACTTGTATCAGAACTGAGGCAAATGAGGCCTGGGATATAATGTTGGTAGAGCCTTGAGGTCCTTGGTTCAATCTTCAACGCTGCATAAACCAGTATAATGCTGTAATCATATAATCACAGCACTTGGGAGAGGTGGGTTCAGAATAGCTAGAAGTTCAGAGTCATTCTTGCTTACGCTGGGAGTCTAAGGCCAGCCCAAGCTAGAGAGACAACAAGGTCTTAGAAAACAAAACTGTAATAGAGCAGTCCATGTCACTCCATACGTGGGACAGTGACTGATATCCCAGACCTAAAGGACCATTCTTAAAGTGAAAGGAAAAGTGAGAAAATTCAAGACTTCACTGAAGTACAGTCTCCAAAGAACTCTCTGGGGTGTAGCCCTGAGCTGGAGTTGTCTTAAGACGGCAGACACATGAAGCTGGTATCCCCCACCCCCTTGTTTCTTCCTGATCATTCTGCTCTCTGTTCAGAAAACCTTCCCAGGATTATCTGGGCAGTGCCATCTGCCACCCCTTGCAAGTGGGTATGTAACTTTTTCCTGACCATTATAGAATCCCGTCTTTTAAAATAATTGTTGATTTATTGATAATTTCCTACGTATATATATATAATATATTTTGATTAGAATAAAGCCCCCCCCTTCCCTGTCTTTTCCACTCTCACTCCCCTGGAACACATCTTCTTCCCATCACAGCTCCCTTCTACTTTAGAGTCTATGGGAGTTTTGTTGTTGATGTTCGGGGTTTTTGTTTGTTTGTTTTTGTTTGGTTTGGTTTGGTTTTTTGGTTGGTTGTTTGGTTGGTTGGTTTTTTTTTAGCAGCTCATTGAGTCAAAGTAGGTTTACATATACATGGATGTGAGGTGATCTCGTGGATCCTAAGCAGTTTACCAGTGGCTCTTCCCCATATAACACGTTTTGGGCATAGCAATTCCTTTAGGAACTGACACCTGATCCTAACACCACTTTTTGCTTGGAAATTTTCTGCTCCAACAGTTCTGATTTTTGGAAGCATGGGATGAAAAAGAAGGAAAAATCTAGACGTCCTGACCCATGGTTACACAGGGAAGCTAAACGAAAAGGTGGAGGAGAAGGAAGTAGAAACAAGCAGAAGAGATAGAAACAGACTAGGGAAGCAGGCAACCATGGCATTTCCACTCTTTGCTCCAACCAGGTCGGAAGTCAGGAGTCTTTGGACTTTCCAGACAGATGAATGAAAACCTTTTCCTTTCATTGGAAGTGTTTCCGTGACCCAAGTGGCACAACAGAGCTTGGTGTAAGTCATCATCATATAAATGCTCTTAGCCTTTACGTGCACAGTTTACTATGGACGACCACACTGCTAGGCCACAGGACAAAATGCTGTTCACTTGAAGAACCAGCTAGATAGTCTTCATCAGTGAGTTAAAACCGGGACGCAGATAGTGCTTAGAAACAGGTGCTAAGTCAGCAGCACTTGCCTTTAAATGGAGAACTGTGCCTATCCGATGCATAAAGCAACAATTAGAACTTACAATTATTGTCATTGATATTACCTGTACTTATGTAACGCTTTACATATGCTCATCACATGAATTTCTTACCTCAACTCTCAGAGACATTGTGTGGCTGGATAATCAAGGGTCCTCCAGGTTCCAAGGTGTACACTGACCATGACATAGAAGTGAACAGGGCAACATTGAGTGGTTCGGCCACCAAGCTGGATTGCATTTAGTTCCTGCTCTTGGGAGACTCTCAGTCCCGAAGCTGAGTCAAGGCCTGTGACACAGTGAGGATGCGCTTCCACATCCAGCTAACTCATCAACTGTTTACAAAGTAACTGCCCAGGGCCAGACACACTGTGCCCTAGCTGGGCATGAGGGAAAAATCAGAAAAACACATGTAGTCCACGCACTAAGGAAATGGCCATTGCCTTTTCAGAAATGGGAGAAGACATGATTTAATGCCGTGAGCATCTAAGAAAACAACATTCACGGAGGGTTGAAATAGTAATAAAGCATTCTTAGAGGAGTTATGACTCATCTCTTTTGAAAGAAGAACATGAAAAATTCAAGATGCACAAAAACTAAACGAGAGCCAAGCTCTGAGGTCTAGTCATCAATTACAAAGGGAAATATAAGTAAGGAAACTGTGTGGCTGGCACCTCAACGATGCAGGCAGACAACCGAGAAATTCAGAACAAGATGCCAGTGTAGCTTATTTTAAAAATGTATCTGGATATATTTTCCTGTGTATATGTCAGTGCACCATGTACATACAGTGTCCAAGGACACCAGAAGAGGGTATCAGATCCCTTGAAACTGGATTTACAAACATGTGAGAGCTTCTGTGTATGTGCTGAGAATTGAACTCAGGTCCTCTGGAAGAGCAGTCAGAGCTCTTAAGCCCTAAGCCATCTCCCAAGACCCAATATTTCTACAGCTGTAATAAACAAATACCATAAACCAAAGGGGAAAGCCATCAGCTTTTAGAGATCTAAGAGACAGGCTAGGCCATGGGACTTAGACTTCAATTTATAAAAAAGTAGAGAGAAAAAAGAGGTGTGTCCCCTAAATATACTGTGTGGAACGTATTTTGGCCTTCATTAAAACAAATTCATAGGTCAAAACTGAATAATGTTAAGGAAATAATTATCAAGTAGCAGTATGTTTTTGTTACTGATTTGTTTGCCTTTGCTGGGAATGGAACCCAGGGCTTCATAATAGGCAAGTGTTCTACCACTGAAACACACACACACACACACACACACACACACTGTATTTTTTAATCTTTTTATCTCATAGACACATACAAATTAGTTATAAGTGAGATAACTTATTCTGTTTCCTCCCTTTCTAATCATGAGGGGCCTGGGGACAGGGACAGTGAGAAGTGAATGGTGAGGTACTGAAATTTAGTGATGGGATACAGGAAGTCATCATCATCATCATCATCACACACACACACACACACACATTCTGTTTGTGCTCATGTTTGCGAGTGTGACTGTATGTAGGGGCTAGAGTCACTGCTAGATATGATAGGTGATTTCAGACAACCTTCACCTTGGTTTTTGAGAACAGTATATCTCATTGGCCGGGGCTCACCCATTCAACTAGGACATTGGCCAGTGAACTCCAGGGATTCACCTACCTCACCAGCACTCAAGTTATAAGCACATCCCGTCATGCCATCTTTTTGGGGGGAAGGGCAGTTCAAGTCTCCATGCTTGCATAAAAAGCACTTTATCAAATGAAATGATCTTTCTCCCAAGTCACTACATCATGATGACCAAATATTTTTGTGTAAGAAAGATGTCTATCATAATGATTTCTCAGTGTCTTCCACTTGATTTATTATCATTGGGGGAAGCACGTACCACAAGGTGCAAGCGTAGCAGTTAGAGGACAGTTCCCTGTAGTTCCTTCCATTTCTACTCGTAGGTCAGTTCCACAGATCGCACGCAGACCATCGAACTTGTATGACAAGCTCTTTATATTGGCCAAAGCATCTCAACAGCCACTTATATTGATTTTTTTTAAATGAGTAATATTTCTCATAAAACTACATTAAAAAGCATATAATTCCCAAGAAAAATGAAAAAAGGGACACAGGAAGGTGTGGAAATAGTTTTGTACATGGTGTGTTTGGAGGAAAGAACCAGTGGAATTTTCCTAAGGTAGGCTCAGCAGAAGGAGGCTTGTGGCAAATGCACGGAGTGTCTGTGGACCTTCAAGGAATGCAGCACAGCCCAACATGCCAATCTGCCTGTAAGAGCAAATAGGTGGGCTGGGGATTTAGCTCAGTGGTAGAGCACTTGCCTAGCAAGCTCAAGGCCCTGGGTTCAGTCCCCTGCTCCGAAAAAAAGAAAAGAAAAAAAAGAGCAAATAGGTAACATATGCCATGATAGAACTGGGCTAGGGAGCTACAAACAAGGACAGTTAACATCATTTGGCACCCCAAACACAAGACCTTTGGACACAGAAAATGGCCACAACTACCAAAATAATTTCAGGGTGTTCCCTACTCCTTCACCTCTCTAGCATCCAGTCCAAGGTCAATGCTACTTTTGATTGGTAGATCGGGATTTGTGTAGTTCCAGTACCCTCTTTCCTTCACACCTTCAGAGAATATAAAGTGTTTCAATTATTTTTCTATCTATTAATTACTTACTGCTACCCCCAAGTTTCCCTGGCAACAATAAACTTAACCACATATATGAAACCCCGTAAGTTTGCCCAAACTCCACTCCTTTTTAAACCAAATTTATTATTTTTTGTTTTTGTTGTTGTTGTTGTTGTTTTAATTTTTTGTTTGCAGATCAGGCTGACCTCTAACTCACAGAAATCCACCTGTCTCTGCCTCCTAAGTACCGGGAGTAAAGGTGTGTGCCTCCACTTCCTAGCCAGAATTTAATCTTATTCTGAATTTGAAAAAAATATGTTCATGGAAAATATGTCCCGTGAATGAAGAGGAGTTCCCAGGTGACTAAAAGGAAGCCTCAATGGGGAGGGGCGAGCAGGCACGATTTCCACATCTCCCGGCATATGGTACTCCTCTGTTTGCCAAGGCAGGAGAGTCTGTGCGGAGATATGGGTCATTCCCAGGGAAAGCAAATGAAACCTCACAGGGTTCAGAGATGGAACATGAGAATTGTGTAGATAAATAAGTCCAAAGATGTAAGTTTGTGCCACGGTTTATTAGAATAATTTAATAACACATCCATTGCATTTCTTTGAGAATTTTATCAAAGGTTTAGATCTTCTTTCAAAAAATTATCAAGTGCACACTCAAAATCTCATCTGTAGCTTCAGGGCTACTGAGGAAAAACCTTGGGGTCATCTACCTTGTGGCTTGCTGTAGGGAAAACAGACCCTTCCTCCCTTAGAAACCATCAACAGTCCAAGGTTTGGGGTGAGGAGTGGGAGCACCTGAGTCCCTCTCCACTCCATGCTAAAGTCTTGACTGATTTGATCTTAGTGTGGAAATAGCAGCAAGTCAGACTACAGGAAAACAGAGTCCAAAGGAAGGCACCGACAGGAGGTTAGAAGGAAGGCTGGTAGAAGACGGCTTTAGAAGAAGACATAAGAGTAGCACGGCATAGACTAGGCAGGTTATATTTAGGTAGGTCTGTGTGTGTGTGTGTGTGTGTGTGTGTGTGTGTGTGTGTGTGTGTGTGTGTCTGTGTGTGTCTGTGTCTGTGTCTGTGTCTGTGTGTGTACACACACATGTGTATGCATGTAACAGCAATTAATGAGAAAAGCTATGAATTAATTTAAAGATGAGCAAGGAGAGGTATACAGGAGGGAAGAAGGGAAAGGAGGAAGTGATGTAAGTTTGTTATAATCGAGAAGGAAAACAAAAATGAGAAGAATACAAGAGGAAGGATACAATGTAAAGTCTGAGCAGCTTGGATCTGAGGAAGTCAGGAGGGGCTGGCTTGAGATTTCGGGTGCTTCGGTGACCTCAGAACGAGAGCCTCGGGGGCCACAGGAGTTGCTGACTGCATAGGATCGTTGGGGAAGGGTCAACAGGACTAAGAGTTTTGGACTTTGGGGAGGATTTTACCTTCTTTAAGGCAAGTAAGTGGCGTTGATGGTTTGTGAGTGCTGAGACCGGCAGGCAGCCATCGGCAGCTGCCAGCCAGGGCTCCCACAAGCAGGGTTCAAGTGCGATTACTCCAAACCCAGTGCCCAACAGTCCTGGAGGCCATGCTTTTAATTCTTGTTCCAGGGTGTCTGAGGTCACAGATCCCGAGGAAAGGAGGACAGCACAGAACATCTTCTGAGGAATACAACAAAAGGAGACAAATCCCGAAGTGAGCATTTCTACGTCTCTGCTACTAATCACTTCAGGTAGGGTAGCTTCCGTTTGGTTGGTGGGTTCTCGTTCACTTGCGTGAGGCAGGGCCTTATGTATCCCGGGCTAGTTTTGAGCTCACTGCCTAGCAGCACACGACCCTGATTCTGATCTTCCAGCCTCTACCTCCCAAGTGCTGGGATGTAAATGTATTTATTTTCTTGTTGGAAAAGTAATATTACTCATTATTTAAATTTACAAAATGTAAGTTAAAAGTAAAATTTAATACCTATAATTCCAGTGTTGAAAGCTATTCATACTTAAACATTTGATGTCTTAAGCGTGTTCTTACAAATATATCTGAAGAAATATTTTAAAGATCATAATTATACTGCCTTGTCTCTAACATTTTCTTTTTGAATATTTGTAATGGGTAATTTTCACTAGCTACAAATTATTTTGTATTTTAAAATATCTAATATTCATTATCATATAAATTTACTAAAATTCAGTTTTTTAAACTCTGCTTTAATAGATCTTAGGTAGATCCCATGGTCATAGGTATAGATGATCTCATGAATTTTCAACCATAATATATTTCCCTAGAAATCAAATCACTACTCCAAAAAGCATCCGTGTTTATTAGAACTTTATCAAAAAGAACTTGGTTTTCTAACACTAATTCTCTTTGATTCTTGCTTAATTTCAGTTCTTTCTGGAGTCCCACTGATTATGAGACAAGAGGCTAAGCTCTGTAACATTAGCTACCCAGCTCTTCCTGTCCTGCATTCCAGGCTACTCTTAAGTCTACCCCTGTTATTCCCATGGCTGCAATAGATGAAAAATACTGACAGTCCTTGCTCAATACCATAATTTAGATATTAAAATTCAGTTCGACCATTATAGGAAGACTTGCCTGACTTTTCCCCGCTCTCAGCACATCCCCGGATCATTCAGTGGCCCATTCCTAAACTCAGTGCAATAGACTGTTTATGATGCACTGCTGTATTCTCACTGTCTTCTTAACTTTCCAGAAACTTCCACCAGCAGCAGCCACACACATATCTAAAACACTCCTCCCGTTGCCAATTCTGAGCATTCCGAAGGCTGGGAATCATGTGAGTGGCTGACTTTCAATAATTGTGTTTGTGCTAAATGAATAAATTGACCATGAGCAAGAAATTAGCCCCCTTTCCATGACTGTAACAAAATGTCCGATTCAGACAACTTATAAGAAAAGAAGAGAAGCTTATGTTGACTTGAGATTTCAGAGGTCTCAGTCTGGGACCAGGTGACTTCATTAATCTCAGCCTGTAAAACCAATGTGTTTTGACAGGGGCAAGTAGCTGAGGAGGCTATGAGAACCAGGAAAAAATTGGAACCCCTAACACCCCTTTAAAAACACACCCCTAGTGGTTTAAATTCCAAGTTCCCATCTGATTAAGGTTGCCTACTACACCTCAGATATGCAGGTCTTTAGAGTTATTGATCCAGACCATAGCAGTCATATTTGTTCCTTTCTGTAACAGTGACAATGACACTACAAATGGAAGTGTCGTCTGTCGTGTTCATGTGTGCACATTCAGTAAATATTAACGGAGCAAAACAACTGACTTTTCCATCATCAGGGCTCTCTCCCAGTCTAAATTGATTTATCAGAGTAGAAATTAGCCTGTGTCCCCCCGGGCACACTGCAGACAAGGAGGCTGCCATCTCATCGTTAAAACAAGAGACAGACGTGTTAGCACACGCTACTGGGTGATTTGGAGAAGTGCACTGGAAAATAACTGGATAGAGCCTACTTAGCACTTATTAAAGGAAATAATCAGAAGCAGAAATAAACCGAGATGCCCTCACACTTCCTGTTGGGAAGGTCGCAGAGACAATTCTTGGGAGATCTGATGTTCCCATTCATGCTAACACAAAAAGCTGTCGGGAAGTTTCAAAAGCTAAAGATGCATTTGTTAGGTCAGAGATGAAAATCTATTTATTTTTCTTTCCCTTTAGGATCCAGTGTAAGAATTGGATGCTCAATGTCCCCAGGAATAGCATGATAAAATAGCAGGATCCAGGGGTCAAAGGTCAAGACCATTGACTACTAGAGTGCTTCCTGCCTAGGAATAAGTGGCAGGGGCTTACTGCTTAAGAGTAAGCATGGGGACTAGGGGATGGTCAAAGAATGATATCTTAGCTAATATTGTAAGTTACACAGACTGTTTCTCGGCATTTTGAACACCATTGCGAAGGAGTTTTGTAAATGAAATATATCTTTTTTATTCACTTAACACATATCTGTCATATCTGTCCAGTATTTATATAACACCAGTCACAATCTGAGAAAGACTTGTTGGCAGACTGAACCAACAGACTCAAAGTTTGTTCCAATTAGTTAAATACAAAGAGACTTTTAAACAGATACCAGTAGTCTGGCCTCTTCTTCTGTGTCATATGGAGACATCAGCTGTGTTTGAACACTGGGTCTACTTACATGACCTTGAGCAAGATATGTAAATCACCTCAATTCTGTGTTCTTGCTGCTTTTCTAATTTGTCAAACAGGATTGGTGGAACCATATTGAAAGGTCGGCTTCAGTTGGTGAACTGTTTAGGAAGGATTCGGAGGTGTGGCCTTGTTGGAGGAGGTGTGTCACTGGGGTTGAGCTTTCTGAGGTTTTAAAAGCCTACTCGGGACCAGTCTCTCTTCCTGCTATCTGTAGACACGATGAAAGTGTTCACCTACTACCCCAGTGCCACGCCAGTTTGCCTGTCTACTGCCATGATGGTCTTGGACTAAGCTTCTGACACTGTAGGCAAGGCCCCGGCTAAATGCTTTCTTGGTGTCTCTTTACAGAAGTAGGAAGCAACAAAGGTACCAGCATTATTGGGTTGTTTTCTGCTTTTTTACCACATTTTAAGTTTTACATGAAGAAAAGACAAGCAACATATGTCAGCTCGGCTTTTGCTCCAGGAAAACTGTGTATGACAAGTGTGTTAATGGTACACATAGCTTAAGTCACTGACCACTATTATTGGGACTGATATTGGAATAAAAAAGTTTTACTTGCAAAGACATAAGTTTTCATTATTGTTGTTCATTTGAAAAAAGATATCATGTAGCACAGGCTAGCCTCAAACGTACTATGTAGCCGAGGCAGGCCTGAAATCCCCAGTCCTTCTATCTCTACCTCTTAAATGCTGGCAACAAACATGTGCAAGTTCATGCTAAGCTGTTTCAAGTTGCACTGTGAACAAGCTTATTTTCACTAATTATGTATGCTCTTAAAATCAGGGAGAAAATGGTGATATTTAAATTATCACTTAGGTCAATAATAAGAACTGGTAAAGGTTACACGAATAATGTTGATAGATTAAGGATACTCTTTGTGTTTGATACATGGCTTTCTGGGTAGAATTGTCTTCAATCCCTCAAACAGCCATAAAAATTACATAGCATAAGAAGGCTGAGCATGAGGTTTGTATTTATATCCCAACTCATCAAAACCTACAGCATTCTTTAAATTAAAAAAAAAGGTTTTTACTTTTACTCTGTATGTGTGTATTATTTTTACTGTGTGTGTGTGTGTGTGTGTGTACACATATGTATCTGTGCCACATATGTGCCTGCTGTGCAAAGATGCCAGAAGACGACATTCAATTATAAACGGTTTGAGACACCACGTGGCACTGAGAAACGGAACCTGGGTCCTCTGTAAGTTCAGCAAGTAATTTTTTTCAAATGCTGAACTCCAAATTCTACAGTTTCTTCTGTATCAATGCTACCAAGAGTTTGCTTTAAAAAAGAACAAAACCATGAAAGATATGAATTAGAGAGAGAAAATAGAAAATTTGAAAAAACATTTTAAAAATGTCTAATTTTAAAAATTAAAAAGAAAAGGAAGGGAGAGAAGGAAGGAGAAGGAGAAAAAAGAAGTCTGGGTAAATTCCTAATAGAAGTTAAGGGCACGGGGATCCAGAAATAAAAATCAAAACAAAAGTCAGGACACTGTTGGCTGGAGTTGGTTCAGCCTCTGTTCCTTTCCCTTTCCCAATGGTGAACTGCCCAGGCCCCATTCCAAGTGTCAATCAACAGAATCTAACATCCTCTGGTTAGAGAAGTAAGTGCTGACCCAAGCTGGATCAGTAAAGTTGCTAGCCCTGTAAGCTGAGTCTCCTGTGGAGGAACCCTGGGAGAGAAGACCATTGGAGCAGAGGCAGCCCACAATGCCCTCCCTGCCCCCTCCCTGCCCCCTCCCACCCCCTGTAGAATGGACCCAGACGTTCCTGCTGAGACTTCAGTCAAGAGCCTCTGCATCTTGTTCTTCCCCACCAGGAAGGTATCCAACTGTGCCTTCTGGACTCTGAGCTACACAATATTCTTCCAATTAATTCCCATTCTGCTTAACTTCATGAAAGTCCGTGTTTGTTGCCTGAGCACCGCCAACGAAATCTTAGGTCAGTTAGAAGTATATCCATGGGTACAGTGGACGTCTAGGGCACACCCTTTGACATCTCATTCAGAGCACAGATGCACCACAGGCCCAGTGGGGCCAAAACATCTGGCTACGTCTTAGGGGCTCCTTGTGAGAGCAATAAGATCTGACCTCCATCTTTCCTCAACACAATACAAACTTGCTGACAAGCAGAATGTCCCGGCTTGTGAATTGGTAAAAGCCCCTCTCCTAAAACAGGACCATACCACTGGTGTTCAGGAAATGGTGCTCGTTAATGCTACATCTCTGCCGTTTTCCGACTGATTAAAATCTGTGCAAGCTACCTAAGACAAGCAGTTGACTTTTTAAAGGCTGAAAAAGACTGTCTGCCCTGTGGGTCTTCTTCATAATTTAAAAACACACCCAAGGGGAAGTAAAAGGCCCAACTGGGGAACCGACCGACAACTGTTGTTTTGCTAAAATGGTGATGTTTCCAACTGCCTTCTAAACATGCGTACTGATGCCCATGGATTAGCACCACTCTCAACTTTGGCCAGAGAAACTTGTTGTGGAGCGGGCAGTAGTTAGCAAACTGGTCAGAGCACTGGGATTAAATGATTACAGAGTGCTCAGCCCTAAATGGAACATCTGTACCAAACCTACTTAGGCATGGGGGTGGGGGTGAGAGTGGGGGTGGGGGGATGTCAGAAAAGGGGAGAGAACGGATGTAGGAGCTGGAGAATGGGGAGGAAGGCTGGGAAGTGCTGACTTCTGGACATGACATGGCTGACTCAATCATGAACGCGCTGCTGTTCTGGTTACCCACACAAGATCTATAAACCAGCAAAATCAGTCGATATTCCAGCAGGCGGCATGAATTGAAATGTGGAAGAAGTGGTAGGAGTTTGGAGCTAGGGAGAGAAAGAGCAGAGTCAGGGGTGGCTAAAAGGTGATCACAACACATTCCACCCACATGTGAAGATTTCAATAAATAAAAGATCAAAATTAAGTGCAAAAATAATTAAAATGCACTATCGTATTTACAATAATGGGAAAAATGACCCAGAGTTGCCTTCTTCAAGCTACTTTTACAAAGGCGTTATCTGGTAGAAGACGGTACATTGGCAAGTTTTTAAAAGAAAAGTTTCAAGGTAATTTGAAATTTTTTGCAGTTTAAATGTATCATTTTGGGGTGGATACCAAGTTCTAAAAAGGGAGTCTGGGAAAGGGTGTGGGTATTCCACATTAGCTCCATGGAAACAGGAAACGCCACTGTACTAATGTGTAGCAAGGTAAGCGTAAGTGACAGCTACGGAGTATCTCAGAAAGCTAGAGGGGAGAATTCGTGCTTTTAATCAGCATTTGAGGAAATAGATATTTTACCTGGATTTAAGCAATATATAAATGATATATTACGATACCTAATGGTATTACAATACCCCATAAACATACAGAATTTTGGTGGTCTTGCACAACAATTAAAAATATGTTCAATTAATAAAAACTTTTTTACAAATAAAATAAAATATGTTGAGCTAGGGTTCACTATGTAGAACAGACTATCCTGAAACTTACAGAGTTTTGCCTTAGCCTCTCGAGTGCTGGGTGTACCATCACACCTGGCTAAAATAAATAATTTTTAGGTGCTTAATATCTCAAATGATCAGAGAAATACAAGTTAGAACCAAAGTGAGCTGGCTTTTTGCCTCAGCAAGAAGGTTTGTCAGCAAAAAGACCAAAAAGAGCAAATGCTGTGGGTGTGGAGAAAATTGGACAGTGTCATCAGGAATGCTCCCCGTGAACGTAGCACGGAGGGTCCTCTATGCTGTGTAGTTTTAAATGAACTACTTTAAAATCTAGCAGTCCTCCGTCTGGGTTGATATATATCTCCAAAGTAATGGAAGACGGCGTGAATGAAGGACTGCTCTCTCACATTTATTGTAGCACTGTTCATAAGAGCCAAGATTTAGACAATATATGCGCCTATCCCCACAGATCAACAGAAAAATAAAGTGTACATTTAAGCTGGGCATTGCAGCAGAGGCCAGTCGTCCTACCAGTCAAGACTTGATAGTGAGATAAACTCAAGGTCAAGGGTAACCTGCTACAGAGGAAGGCACTCCTCTACCTCAAAAAGCCAAGTTCAGTTCCAAAATCACCACAGGGGGCAGGGTTACCCAATTAATACAAATGCATCATTGGAATGAACAACCAATAATCAGTACAGCTTGAAAGACAAGCCACAAGAGAAAGCACCCTACCCCCACCCCTACAACACTGCCTGGAGGACCAGAAACCAGATGCTTGGATAGACCAGAGACCCATAATAGAACCAAACACAACCAATGGAAGAGAAAGGAGGAGGAGGAGGTGAAGGGGGAGGGAGAGGGGGGAGGGGGGAGGAGGAGGCTGCAACAAAATGATTCCTAATGATTCTGCTATACTCATAGACAAGAGTCTAGCATGATTGTCATCATAGAGGCTTTACCCAGCAACTGTTAGGAGCAGATGCAGAGACCCAGAGCTAAACTCTGGGTTTAACACAAGAATCCTTTGGAAAATGGAGAGGAAGGTTTGTAGGAGCCAGAGAGGTCAAGGACAGCATAAGAAAACTCACAGAATCAACTAACCCAGGCTCATAAGGATTCATGGAGACCGCAATCAGGGAGCCAGTATGGGGCTGAGCTAGGTTCTCTGCATATATGTTATTGTTGTGTAGTTTGGTGTTTCTGTGGGACTCCTAACCATGGGAGTAGGGGTTATCTCTGATTCTTTTTTTAAAACTTTGTATTGGTTCTTAGTGAATTTCACATCATGTATCCCAATGCTACTCATCTCCCCATCCCCTTGAACCTCCCCTCCACCCTTGCAACCTTGCACTCTTGTCATCTCCAAACAGAGAGAAAAAAATCTTGTGGAAGTTGTAGCGTGTCACAGTGTGTCCCACAGTTTACCCTTTTATCCACATGCCTTTGCTTGCAAATGTTCGTTGCAATGACTCCTTGGTCTGGTATAAGGCCTATGGCTTCTGCTACTCTATCAGTACTGGAACCTCGATGGGACTTCTCTTGGATATCCTGATGTTGCCTGTGACATGGAGATCCTGTAGTCTTGAATCTTTAGGACTGGCCCCTTCGTGTGCTCCAGCAGTTCATTGATGAGATAGATGTGGGGGTGGGCCAATTCAAAGCCTTGGATCAGGGCCTGAGAGTTATCTGAGCTGGTCATCCCACTTGCTCTCCTTCTCTCACATACTCACTAGACCCCTGCAACTGAGGCCAGCTCCAGGCAAGTTTCAGAGCCCACTCTACCGAGTGTTGCAGCTGGTAAGGGACAGGGACAGCTCTCCTACTCTGATGACCTCAGGACCAGCTCTCTTTGCCTGCTGTAGGTGGCAAGGGGTACAGGAGAGGCATCTTTCTCTCATCCATGTCACTACAAGATAGACAAATGTCAGAGCCAGCTGTCTCACCCTCCTGCCGTTGGGGCTAGCACACTGGTGCCCCCACCACCAGCGACAGTTCTACTGTGCTGCCTAGGAGAGGTTCAGGGCCCACTCTTCCAAGTGCTGCAGCTGGTGAGATGTAGGACCAGTTCTCCTGCTCTCATGACCCCAGAACCAGGTCTCCCACCTCACAGGTGCTGAGGAGGGAAGGAGGTAGGAAGAGGTATCACTTCCTACTTCATACCACTGCATGGGAGGTACATGGCAGGGTCAGCTGTCCTACACTCATAACCCCAGGCCCACTCACCCGCAACTCCCACAACGTGTGGGTTTGCTCTCCTGAGTATTGCTAGGAGTAGGGTCAGCTCTCCTGCTCTTATGCCCCCAGGGCCAGCTCTTCTACAATACCCTGGTAAGATGGTTGTCTCAGGAGTTGTCTCAAGAATGCTATGTCCCACCCATGCACTATAGAGACAGGCAGGGGTCATTTCAATCATGGTTTGCTCCCCGAGGCCTGCACAGTGTAGGGCATTGGGTCATATCAGTCTAGCTCTCTGTCTGGACCCCACAGAACTAGTCAGGATGTCATCTCGGGCTTGCTCCTCCCTCAGACATGGTGGCTGAGTGCCCTTATTCAAGAGTAGACTGTCTCAGGCTCACTCCTGGGGCTCACTCCTCTGAGGGACAGTGGTTGGAGGTGGGGTTCTGGTCCCTAGCTCTCTCCCACCCTGTGCAGCATCAGACGAGACTGGTGGTCATCTCAGACTTTCTTTTTCTCAGGGAGTGTGAGGCCAGTTAGTAATCATTTCGACATTCACAGGTCAGAACACTGAACGCTGTGCATAAACATAGCCTCTCCCTTCTCTGCCACCTATTGACCCACATATGACACCTGCAGCTACTCTCGGAGCAGATCTCTAATTCTTTCGCCTGCTTTCGGTACCCCTTTCCTCCGTCTGAGTTGATTGCCTCATCCAGCCTCGTCTTCCTGCAACTTGATACTCCATTTTTAGTTTATATCCCTGGAAGGCCTTCACTTTTCTGAAGGGAGTGGATAGGGGAAGATGAGAGGAGGTAGAAGAAACCGCAGATAAGATGTAATATATGAGAGGAGAATAAATTAAAAACAAAAACAAACAAATACTGAATGTATCATGTGACTGATGACTCAGTCCATTGAGGACGAAGTCAACTGGTACAAACATGGCTGCTGTGCCTTAGTCCTATGTGCATCTGGGAAAAGACAATAACATGGGCCCAGAAGGCACCCAAACAGTATCCAAGTCTACACACCAAGTCTATCTGAGAAAGATGGGTCTTGGTCTCTATGTTCCAGACTCAGGGAGACAGTAATTACAGAGCAACAGGAGTCTTCCTGGTGTCTTCTAAATCAAGCCCAACCTATAGCCACGTGGCTGGAATGATTCCTCCTAGAAATGTCAGGAAGGAGAACGTTTCTACAGAGGGTTACTTATCTCAGCAGACGAATGTGTGAAATGCAGCAACTATGTCCAAACCAGGAAATTCATTCGCAGATGTATAGTGCCAGGCTCCACCCACATCCAAGGATATTTTCAACCTGACATCCAGTCAGCCTTTGATTTGTTTGTCAGTAAGGTGATAGCTCTTGCAATGACTGCTTTAAAAATAAACACACCACGGGTGAACTTCTTGAATCAAGGCCTGGAGAACAGAGCAAGTGTGGGAACGAACAGGAGCCTGGGAAGGAGTTGCATCATAGTTTTTAGATGGTGAAGCACGTCTCACTTTACTGGCTGGTGTCCAGCAATAGCGAAATGTTAGACATGGCCCATCTTGCTGAAACCTACCTTTGGGCCATGAGGCAAAGCCTGTGCTACCCTGGAACATTCTATGTGTGGGGCCCCCATAAGAGTTGCCTTTGTTTTGTTTTTTTTTTCTTTTTAATTGCTTTGATATTTGAACACAAAAATGCTAGATGATCACTGTTGAGGAGCTTAGAAAGGCATTATATAAAATAACAAAATTCAGAATCCATCACCATTTGGGCTACTGCAAATGGGCCATTTGCAAACCTTTGCGTGAATACTATTTAAACCGTTCTTGAGATTAAGGTTACAAAAATGAATCCTTGTCATTGCAGTTATCTAAATGATTTTGAAGCTTAGCTTCCCCTAATCATTTCCTCCAGATCCTGGAGGGATGACTGATCACACTGATAATCAAGATTTTCTGAAATACAACACAAACACACACACACACACAAACACACACACACACACACACACACACACACACACACACACACACACACACACACACACACACACACACACACACACACACACACACACACACACACACACACAGACTCACACACACTCACACACACACTCACACACTCACACACACACACACATTCACACACACACCCACACACACACACACACACACTCACACACACACACACACACACACACACACACACACACTCACACACACCACACACTCACACACTCACACACACACTCACACACTCACACACACACTCACACACACACACTCACACACACACACTCACACACCCACACACTCACACACACACCCACACACACACACACACACACTCACACACACACACACACACACACACACACACACAAACACACCCACACACACCCACACACACACACACACAACCACACACACACACACACAACACACAGACCAGACACAGACACACACACACACACACACTCCACACACACACACACACACACACACACACACTCACACACAAAGAAAACTTTTGCTAAGTCATCTGGTAGTAGACAGAGAACACAAGCCATGAGCTACAGTGTCCCACAAGTTTAAACATATTCTTTGTTCCTTTTCAGGCTGTCCTCTTGAATTTCACTGTGAAATCTCCTCTTGGAGTTCTTATCTTTACAAAGGGGACTCACGCTAGGGAAGCAGCAATGCCGGTGTGGAGAACCATGCCCTGGCCCACTCCAGAGAACGACATGCAGTTGCTCCTTCTACCGTTAGGCTTTCTGCTCTGGGACTGCGAGCTCTTAGCTCCCTACTGAAGAAAGTTCCATTCCTCAGCCTCTGTTGCCCTCTGGCTGCCTGGCAGTTTGGCCAAAGGACTCACGGAGCAGAAGGAGGAAGGAAGTCATGGGGCTTCTTCACATATGTGACACCTCTCTGGCTTGGGTGCATCTCTCTACAGCTCCTGTTTGGCAGGAGGGCCCTCCCCTTCTCTTCTCATCTTCATTCCTGCAACTTCCTGCCATTTCTGCTTCTGAGAGATGGTCCCATCTTTGGCAACTGCTCTCCTCTCTTTCTCCTAGGCTGGTACTAATGTCCCCCTGTCCCTCCTCTCACGGCCCGCATTCACTCTTCAGTTCCTTCTCCGCCCATGTAACCAGCTCCTGGTGTTGGATCACCTGGATTGGAGACACGTGGAGTCATTATACATGTCTTTCTTGAACTCTCAGTGGTGCAAAGACAAATGTACAAACACATTCAGAAGTCAAAAGGAACAAATAAACACAAGTATAATAACTGGGTAAATCTGATATGATAGTCCAATTAGGTTTTGCCGAATGTAACCTTCAGAGAAGCATGATCACTGAGCTTGCTTATGACCTATCATGGCTTCCAGGTAGCAGTTTCTTCTGGGCCTTCCTTCAACCTTCAGAGCTTCTTAGACACTTCTACTTTTAGTATTTTCTAGTTAAATTTAAGGAAGAAGTTATTAGGTTTTAAGTTATGGTATTCCTCTCTCTCTCTGTCTCTGTCTCCCACTCCCTCTCCCTCTCCCCCTCCCCCTCTCCCTTCCCCCCTCTCTTTCTGTCTCAGAGGCAGGGTCTAATGTATCCCAAACTAGCCTCAAACTTAATAGCCATTGGCAGCCTTGAACTCCTAATCCTCCTGCCTCCACCACCCAAGTGCTAAGACTCCTCCAGACATGCATCAAAATGCCTTGTGTATTCAGTGTTAGAGATCAGACCAAGGTCTTCGTTTGTGCCAGGCAAGCACTCTACCAGCTAAGCTATGTCCCCAGGACCAGTCTATGTTATTTTTGACATAGGAAACTTATTAGTCTTTTTGTTAATTTCCCCCTCTGATAGACCTATCGGGAGTAGCAAGATCGGTCTGGATAAAGCAATGGTATCTGTGGTAAGTAAAGCATTACCTCTGTGGTAAAAGTCTTCTCATTCAGTTTAGCATTCATTTATGAAGCAACCTTGTGGGCCGTACGCCATTATCGCCTGCATTTTAAAAATTTTCAGCCCAAAGCTTAGAAATTAAGTATTCTGTGTGTAAACACAGGTGACCGATTGTCTGTAAACTCAGGTGACAGATACGTCCTCTTCTGTGGAGACCATAACACCTCCAGCAGCCCTGTCCCTCCTGAGATGGGAGCAGGTGGCCAGAATCGACAGCTTTAGGAGAAGCTGAGAACTGAGGCAGATGTTCAGGAAGGAGCAGGGCTATGGAAGATTTTCCAAACTCGGGACCCGAGAAACTTCTAAAGGTTGATGGGAATGATGCTACCATAAAGTATAGTTTTTTGAGTTGTTGGAAATTGATTGATTGGATATTTTCATAGGAATTATCAACTTGGAGAGGGATCTGGAGATCTGGTATCTAAATAAATGCAGTATCTGGATTGCTGACCGGCTCCATACGAGCGCTGTTAGTTGAGAACCATTTATGATTCTCATTATTAAAAAAAAAAGACTTTCTGTCTAGACAATGAATAGTCTATAATCATTCACAATAAAGACCATCACCATCTACCTCCACCACCATATAAAACAGAACCACCCTCTGTTTTGATGGAAGGCCTTGACACAGACCAACGATTGCAGGGGTACTGCCCCTTTAATCTGCTGAGAAGAGAAAAATCAATTCACATGCAGTGATGACTAAGACTGTTTTCTTACAGAGCTCTCTGAAGGTTTTGTTTTGATTTGATTTTCATTTTTTTTCTAATTGCACCTGTTCAAAGCTAAGATTTCCGTGGAGAGTCAGCAAAAGGTATTGTTGACTTTATCATTCCCAATCCCTCCCCGCAACCAGACTCAGAACCCACCATGGAGGGAGAGAAGGAGGAGTGGGGGAAAGGAGGGGGAGGGAAGGAAGGAGGGAGAAAGGGAGGAAGGGGGAGGCAGGCTTCAGCTGGAAGTCCTTATTAGAAGTCAGGTGTACACTGGCACCTCTGCCCAGCGATCTCTTGTGGGGAATGAACAAAGAAATGAAAAACTAAATAAAATAAAAATAAAACCATTTCCCACTGACATCAGCAGCCTCATGGTAGGCTCAGCTACATAGCTGACAGGAAACTAAGTGAAGCAAATGAATTAGGAGGAAGCTATGGACCACTGACGGCATGCCCACTGGGGATCACATCCCCACCAATGGCATCGACTTAAAGTGTGGCTTTTCTGCAGGATGCAGTCCTAGATGGAAAAAACAGAAGAGAGTATTTTCACATCACATGTGCATTTAAAATATCTCAGCAGATATGTCTGTCCTTTTCCAATAAGCATACATGTGTGTGTGTGTGTGTGTGTGTGTGTGTGTGTGTGTGTGTGTGCGTGCTGCATACATACACGGAGGAACTTACCGAACAACTCTATCAACAAAAGACTGTCTTAGAGAAAGGTTGCTCATTGTTAAGTCAGAGGTACAGTCTGGACTTTTAGCTTCCAGCCCAATGACATCTACAGATAAGGAATTTTCTATTCTGCAAAGTCAAAGAAAACACTATCCCTGGGGCTTGAATTCATTCTGGG
Source organism: Rattus rattus (assembly GCF_011064425.1). NCBI lineage: Eukaryota > Metazoa > Chordata > Mammalia > Rodentia > Muridae > Rattus > Rattus rattus. The sequence continues at coordinate 49,265,755 of NC_046159.1, forward strand.
ATGAGACTAGAGCGGAGACATGAGCCAAGCTGAAACAATTCCAGTGGCCATGGAGGCAGCAGAGCAAATAACCACAGCATTAGATTATAACCCAAGGAATATAGGGCGGTCTGTTCATTGATACCAACAAGCATCATGCATGTGATAGAGTGCGTGAGCAGATGGGAAAGGGGCTGCATTTCTTCCCTTGAATCATCCATAGAAAGCTCCTCACCTTACCAGACACCTCTGACCTCCATTTTCTATGTTGAAGACTATTTTACTGAAGGCCTGGCAGAGCCAACTTGTAAAACTATCACTGAGAAGGCTGATGCAAAAGGACTGTGAGCTCCAGGCTAGCCTGAACGACATAGTTTTCAGGCCAGGATGAACTACATGCTGAGTTTCATGTTAGCCTGGACTACATAGCAAGAGCCTGTCTTGAAACGAACAAGCAAAAAATATTTGAGGATATGTGATGTCCCAGGGCTTGTGTGACTGCTAATGTGTGAGGACATATGTGAAAGTTCTCAAGTGAGGGCTTGTATGTGAGGCAGGGGAGTAACCGAGAAAAAGTAAGGTAGGTTTATTAAGGGGCGTGTGCACACATGCCCACACAGGCATGCTGGATATTGTAAATATATTTTAGAGAAAGTTTGACATGTCAAGTCTTAATCCCTAAGATAAAATGTGTTACTTGACTTGTCATTTTCTTTGTGAAAATTACATGTCAGATGAATGCTTTAATATTTTAAATATCTGTCTGTCTATCATCTATCTATCTATCTATCTATTTATCTATCTATAATCTCTCTACCTACTTATCATCTATCTATCTTTCTATCTATAATATTTATCTTCCTGAGTCAAGTAGAACTATAACAGGATTCCATATATTCTCAAAAATATGGTCAAGTTAATACAGCTAAGGCTAACAGTAGACATTAGCGATTAGCAATTTGAAAAAGTAGTAATTAAAAGACACTTGAATTTCCTTATATTCCATGGTTAGAATGATGTGATATCTTTGGGAGCTGGGCTTCTGCCAGTTTCCTTCTTTTTTTAGTATTTAGACCAAGAGCCCAGTGTACCACCACTTTTCCCACAAATTCTGAACCATCCCCTCAAGGCACCATGTTACTAATGCAATTGCTTTTGTTAAGATGGAGTTAGAAATATACTCCAAATGAGACATTACGACGCGTTCCCAAGGAGAAAAGTGCTTTGAACTTCCAGTGTGGTTTGTGTGCGCACATGATGGGATGTGGTCCAACAAGTCCCTGAGGTGCTCATTAATGCTAAGGGGAAGGGTGCAGACAAGGGAGCTAATACACTCACAGTCCTTGGTGGAACATTTGGAGGCGGGGCCAATTAGCAACTTGATAGTGAGTTCTCAATCGTTTGGAGAGCTCTTTTCACTTTTAGTTGGTAATCCTGCTACTTTTGAAAGCAGAATTAACTTTTATGAATGCACAGAACTGTGCATTAAGTGTTTTGCCATGATTTCCCAGCCCAAAGACTATTTTCTTACTACTTTCTCCAAAAACTATACATGGACTGACCCTGGGCTCCAACTGCATAGGTAGCAATGAATAGCCTAGTAAGAGCACCAGTGGAAGGGGAAGCCCTTGGTCTTGCCAAGGCTGGAACCCCAATGAATGGGATTCTTGAGGGGAGGGCAGTAATGGAGGAAGGATGGGGGGGGAACACCCATAAAGAGGGGGGGGGGGAGGGGTTAGGGGGATGTTGGCCTGGAAACTGGGAAACGGAATAACAATCGAAATGTAAATAAGAAATAACCAAGTTAATAAAGATGAAAAAAATGTTTAAACTCATTCTTAATATGAGGTGGGGGCTGTGACTGCAAATGCATCTGTGCCATAGTGTGTCTCATGGATGTCATGGGTAATTTTTTTGGAGTGGAGCATGAATCCCTTTTTGAAGCAGAATCCCTCTTGTTTTGCTACGATATGTTCCAACCTAGCTAGCCCATGAGCCCTCAGAAGATTTCCCTGCCCTACCTCCTCATCATACACATGTTGGGATTCCAGATGTCTGCCATCACATCTGGCTTTTTAGTGTAGATTCTAGGTATTGAACCCAGGTTACTAAGATGTATGGCAAGTATTTTAACCCAATGAACCATCTGGTCGACCTCCAGTTTTTTTGTTTTTTGTGTTTGTTATACATATACCTACACATAATCAAACACATACACAAGATACATACACATATGCATATACATCACATACATATACATGTATTCATTTTTCTTTTCAAGTTAGGGGCTTACTACATACCCTAGACTGGCACTGAATTCAAGATCTTTCTGTCCCAGTTTTCCATGTGACTGGGATTATAGTTGTGTGCTACCATGCTCACCAGGGAGACGATAAGTCCTTCCCGTTTTTATATTCAATAGGCGATTTTGTTCTATAAAGAATCAGCATGTGGTGCCATTTAATAATCAATAGCAGAGTCCTTTGGCTTGATTTCATTTCAGAAAGCTGATGAGAAGGATAGCTCTCCTGCCAAGTCCTCAGATAGATCACTAGAGTGGGGATTTGGGTGGAGACCACTCTTGGCAGCACGACACTGGGCCAGCAGCATTGATGATCAGACACAAAAGCACAGATGAAGCCAAGTGTCCAGATTCTGATGTGGCCCCATGACTCATGGTGCAACCTCAGATAACTTCTCTGGGAGAGTTTCCTTATCAGTTCAGTTGGTAAGAGACTCACACTAAGGCAGGCGAGGATTTGTAACTGACTTGCAATCCTCTGTGTGCTGCTGATGACTCAGATACTCTGATAGGGAAGTAGGGAAGTATACAGCTCACAATGTCTCCACTAAGAGGACAGGAAGGCTTCAGTGTTTCTGAAGCATTCCAGGTGGGGTTGCCATTCACTCTCCCGGGTTTTGAAAACCCTTTTGCTGGTACTGAACTTAAACAGGAATCAACTTTAACAGGTGTATCTTTATGGCTGATGTTTATGCCAGTTGGAATCAATGGTGTTTTTCTTGGGCTATTACTTGGTCATAGTTACCACAAAGCTGGGGTTATCTATAACATAACTTGGGGCAGCGATCATGACAATGCATTTAACAGAACAACACAAGGATATGTAGGACTACAGTAATGGTAATGAGGTTGGTAACACTCTCTAGAGGAAGGAAAAAGAATAGTCTTTCCACCCACTTCTTCCAGCCACCATGCTCTTGAGAGGTATTAGAATATGAAGGCAGTAGAAGATTTACTAAAGACGAGTTCCAGTAATGCAGCTTTCACCCTGTGGTCACCATGATGAAGTGGCACTCTCAGTGACACAGCTCTTTTCATGTCATCCACTGATAAATTTGTTGGTTCACAAAACTGAACCAACCTTTTGTTGAAACTACCCTTCCTTTGGTCTGTCATTGGGGCCTGCTGTGGGCTGAATAGGTGATCGTAGATGGTTGTTTGCATCTCCCTTAAAGAGTAACATCTCAGATGACATTTTTTTTTAATTTTTTTAATTAACTTGAGTATTTCTTATATACATTTCGAGTGTTATTCCCTTTCCCGGTTCCTGGCCAACATCTCCCTAACCCCCCCCCTCCCCTTCTTTATGGGTGTTCTCCTCCCCATCCTCCCCCCATTACCGCCCTGCCCCCAACTATCACGTTCACTGGGGGTTCAGTCTTAGCAGGACCAAGGACTTTACTATCCAAACTATTCCACAAAATTGAAACAGATGGAGCACTACCGAATTCCTTCTATGAAGCCACAATTACTCTTATACCTAAACCACACAAAGACCCAACAAAGAGAACTTCAGACCAATTTCCCTTATGAATATCGACGCAAAAATACTCAATAAAATTCTTGCAAACTGAATCCAAGAGCACATCAAAACAATCATCCACCATGATCAAGTAGGCTTCATCCCAGGCATGCAGGGATGGTTTAATATACAGAAAACCAACGTGATCCATTATATAAACAAACTGAAAGAACAAAACCACATGATCATTTCATTAGATGCTGAGAAAGCATTTGACAAAATTCAACACCCCTTCATGATAAAAGTCCTGGAAAGAATAGGAATTCAAGGCCCACACCTAAACATAGTAAAAGCCATATACAGCAAACCAGTAGCTAACATTAAACTAAATGGAGAGATACTTGAAGCAATCCCACTAAAATCAGGGACTAGACAAGGCTGCCCACTCTCTCCCTACTTATTCAATATAGTTCTTGAAGTTCTAGCCAGAGCAATCAGACAACAAAAGGAGATCAAGGGGATACAGATCGGAAAAGAAGAAATCAAAATATCACTATTTGCAGTCAATATGATAGTATATTTAAGTGATCCCAAAAGTTCCACCAGAGAACTACTAAAGCTGATAAACATCTTCATCAAAGTGGCTGTGTATAAAATTAACTCAAATCAATCAGTAGCCTTCCTCTACACAAAAGAGAAACAAGCCGAGAAAGAAATTAGGGAAACGACACCCTTCATAATAGTCCCAAATAATATATACCTCGGTGTGACTTTAACCAAGCAAGTAAAAGATCTGTACAATAAGAACTTCAAGCCTCTGAAGAAAGAAATTGAAGAAGACCTCAGAAGATGGAAAGATCTCCCATGCTCATGGATTGGCAGGATTAATATAGTAAAAATGGCCATTTTACCAAAAGCGATCTACAGATTCAATGCAATCCCCATCAAAATACCAATCCAATTCTTCAAAGAGTTAGACAGAACAATTTGCAAATTCATCTGGAATAACAAAAAACCCAGGATAGCTAAAACTATCCTCAACAATAAAAGGACTTCAGGGGGAATCACTATCCCTGAACTCAAGCAGTATTACAGAGCAATAGTGATAAAAACTGCATGGTATTGGTACAGAGACAGACAGATAGACCAATGGAACAGAATTGAAGACCCAGAAATGAACCCACACACCTATGGTCACTTGATTTTTTACTTCTTTTAATCTAACTAATTATGCAGTAATAGGAGGGGATTCTACACATGGTGTCACAAGTGAATTTATATCCCGATTTGTAGGAAAATAGTAACTAAAACCTAAAACCATACTATCCAATGTCTCTAAAAGGATACTAGGCAAAGTAACTGACCTTTAGTTTTGTACAAATGCCTTAAGTGAGTAAGATGGCTCATTTGTAGGGGGAAGGACATGTACACTGGTTAAATTTGGTATGACTAAATAAAACTCTGCCAAAAGCACCTAAAGATCAAGAATAGTATATATATATATATATATATATATATGTGTGTGTGTGTGTGTGTGTGTACATATATGTATATATATATGTATATATATATGTATATATATGTATATATATGTATGTGTGTTTATGTGCATGTACACAATACACATATAATACATATATAATACATATACACACAAATAACACGTACATACACACAAATGCACACATCTGCATATGTGCATATACATATATGTACATATATACATATATATATTTATGTGTGTATGTATGTATATACTATTTACTGTTTTCTTGGTGTTCACTGCATAAGAACAAATACTTAGTGGGCTAACATTTTTGTTGGTTCAACATCTAAATGTAGCTCTTACTTTAATTATATTTGCTGATTAAAACAGGTTCGCCTGAGCCATGGAAGAAGAAAAGGATGTTGTATCATCACCCCCTCACTTCAAAGTCTCTTGGCCATATCGTCCTCATTAGCACCAGAGTCCTGTATGTGTGCGTGTTCATAGTGTGCAGTTACATAAATGTGCACAAGCACATGCATGCCAGAGGGCAACCTCGAGCATTGTTCTGCATGAACTTCCCAACTTGTTGCTAAGAGGTTTGTTTTCTTCGTTTTTTTTAGCCCGGCATGCTGGTACACGCCCTTAATCCCAGCACTCAGGAGGCAGAGGCAGGTGGATGTCTGTGAACTTGAGATCAGCCTGGTCTTCAAAAAGAGTTTCAGGACAGTCAGAGTTATTACACAAACAAACTCTAACCTGGAAAAAAATAGTGATCATTCGTTATGTGTATGGGGTTTTGTCTGCATGTATACCTGTGTACCATGTGCATTCCTAGTGCCTACAAAAGCCAGAAGAGGGCATCAGATCTTCTGGACTAGAGTTGAAAGATGGTTTTGAGCTGCGATGTAAATACGAGAAATTGAACCAGAAAAAGCAGCCACTGTTCCTAACCACTGAGCCATCTCTCGCCCCCACCTTGGGGTTTTAAAAGAGTCTCTCAAGGATTCGAAGTTCACCATATGTGCTAGAATAGTTGGCCATTGAGCCCCAAGGATCCTCCTATCTCTACCTTCATAGGGCTGGGATTAGAAGATAAATTCTCTCTACATGTGAGTTTTGTTCCCTGAAGCCTTTATTCCTTCCGTTAATGAAGTCTCCACCCTACCCTCCCTATAGCTGCCATACATAGGCCACTGTGAACCTGTTAAGAGGCAGATGATCAACTGCACTAGCTGTTGCTGGAGGTCTAGACCTAGTCACTCTCTGGTTCCTCTGTAATACTAGGGTCAAACCTCCACCATAGGCCAATCTGAAACCTTCACCCCTTCCCATTTCCCTAGGTGGAATGTGGCTGTCCTGGAAATGGGAATCACAGAACTCTAACTGCAGGGAGTACAACTGACAAAGAGACCCAGTTGCTGGGCTCTGCACTATGCACCATGGTTGGGCCAGAGCCAGGCTTCCCAGTGAGCATTGGTCTGACTGAGGTAGGCTCACTCCTGGGGAGCAAAGAATTACAAAGTGGCCTTGCCCCTCTTTCATTAGGCCTTCACTTGGACCTACTTCCTACTCAGTGGTGAGGAACTTGTAATGAAGTCTTCTGGCTCCCCAAGCCTCTCCATCTCCCCTCCCAGCATTTCTCCTAATACACATACGTTCATTTACGTATGTCTTAGCATTTGCTTCCCGAAAGGCCCAGACAACATCGGGAACATGGGCCTTCAAACTAGGTAAGGCAAGTGGTGCAAAGAGAGGCCAAACTCATCAGGTCTTTTGGAACTGGAAGAAGCTATTGTCTAGTTATCTGACCCTTGGAGACGTCGTTGGAAAATTTTAATGTGCTGTCATTCCTTGTCTTTGTGTTCTGGATGGATATTATGAGTCACAGGAAGCATGGGTGTGCTGTGTTAGCAGTATCTTCCACAGCGCAGGCCATTAAGAGTAGAGTGGATGGATTTGCCATCGTTCTTCAAACTTGTCAACAGAAACCAAGTGTAAAAGTGTCATAATGAAGCTGGGGATAGAGCTTAGCTGCTAGAGTGCTTGCCTAGCACGTACAAGGCCCCGTCCTCCATCCTCAGTATTGCATTTTAAAAAAATGCCATAGTGAAACATACCTGTAAACCCAGCACTTGCAAGGAGATCAGAAATCAAGGTCATCCTGAGACTTACAGTTAGTCTGAGGCCAGCCAGGGCTATATGAAACCCAGTGTCAAAACAAACAAGAACAAAACAAAAGACATCTAAAAGGAAAGGGTCATGATGGCTTGGACTTCAGGAAATGCACCGATTTCTGGGACTCCTTTGTCCTAAGACAAGTTACGTGTTCTGGGCAGCAATGGTGCTTGCTATCCTTACTACTCATCCAGCCCAACATCTCCCCTCCTCCTGTTTGCCACCTTCACTACAAGTTGGACATTGTCTTTCGCTTCTAACTTTCTATTAAGCAAAAATTGCAATGACTTATTAAAGAGATGCAGGTGCATGACTTCACAAGTCTAATCAGGCAGTTCTTGAAAGGTTATCAAGACCAAACCATTTCTCATCTACCCTTTAGAAGTAGCCTGCCTTTAGTAGGTGCTCTCTGTTCACCTCCTCTAGGCATCACATTTTGCATAGGTTGATGATTCTTGGCTCAATTGTTTCAGAGGTGTCCCCTGACTTCACTGCCTATCGCATAAGGCTTCAGCTCCCCACTGTTTCCTACCATTTCCCTTTTCTTCAACATTCCAACATATACCCGATTGCACTAAGCCAGGAGTCTATGTTGACATTACTCTAAGTATGAAAACATGACTCTGTTCAATAGATTCATGCATCCCTTGTTTATGAATACATACTCCTAGTGAAGTTAATAGACACTGATGTATTACTATTACATCACTAGTAATGACTTTCTTTCCTGCCGCTGTTGAGTTTCTTCATCCTTCTGAGGCTGTCTATGCAGAAATTCCCCTTAGCTGTCTGAGCCACATTATTAGGATTGTCCCTCTGCCAGCTTTTGAGATAATACTATCTTCCAACAACCCTGTCTCCCGCTCTCTTGGTCTTCTCCTTCAGCCGTATTCCTTGTACATGCTTGGTGCACTCTTGGTCTACTCGCATTACTCCTTGCTTCACTTTCTTCTAGTTGCTTCTAGCAGTAGACCAGGGAAGGCACAGATTCACTGAGTACTGGACTGTGAGAAAACACTTTTGGTTCATCTTTCTTTTTATGGTGGCGGTGGTGTCAGTCAGTTTCCTACCATTGCACTACATCCCTGAAATGTTGTATAAAGAGAAAGGCTTTATTTGGCTCACTGCTTTGGAGAGTTTGGCCCATAATTATTTGGTTCCATTACCTTTGGGCCTGTGGTGAGGTAAACATGACCTCAGGCAGCATGTGGTGGAGCAAAGTCATTAATTTTAAGACCATAAAACAGTGAAAATAACAAGAAAAACGTGGGCTTTGTTATGCTATTCCTATCCAGGGTTCCAATGGCCAAAGATGCTCCATGAGGTGCCTTCTCCTGAAACCTCTGCTATCCCCCAGAAGTTAACACAAGGGCCTTGAGGGACATTCCAGGTTCAAAGCTTAGACGGCAGCTGCGTGTTTCTATGGAGAACTCTATAATCCAGGATTAAATCGAAATCTAGGACAGAATTACTTTCTCATTATTTACGACATAATTTTCTAGATTCCAAGGTTGCTGTTGAGAAATCTAATGTTATTTTATTTGCCTTTTTTCCCCTTTACGAAAACCTTTAGGACACCTTTCTTGTCTCTTGATGCTTGAAATTTACAACACTGCATCTCACTATGGCCTTGGTTTGGCTTCTGAAGCAGGTGATCATACAAGAAGTTTTGTGGCAACAGCTCTTATTTGTTTTTATTTATTCCTTTATAATTTTATACACTGTATTCATACACCATGCATTGTATTTGTACATTGTCGCGTCCACCTCGGCCGGCAAGGAAGATGCAACACGGTCGGATTCTTCTCAACAGCCTTTATTGCAGGACCACCTCTTTACTGATACGGGGACCTCGAGCAGCAAAAGCGCTCGCCTTATATACACAGCAGGCTGAGGCTATGCTAATTGTCCTTCAGGGATTGGCAGAGCATGAATCCCTCATTAGCATATTAACGTCCCGGCCAACTGGCGCCAGGTGCAAAACCCGTGCATGCGCAGGACCGTTGTTCACCACAGGTGGGCGCTGGATCACCTCATTATCCTACGGCGGCCCTGGCAAGGGGACAAGCCTGCGCATGCGCGATAAGTCGTTTACTACCAGACGGGACTGGATGTCGGCGCCATCTTTGTTTTACCGCACTGCTCCCTACAGTACATGAATATAGTGTATTTTGACAGTATCCTACCCTCTTTCCCTCCTCTAACTTCATGTTGTTCTCTTCATCCCTGTCTTAGTTAGGGTTTCATTGCCGTGAAGAGACACCATGACCACAGCAACTCCTGCAAAGGAAGCATTTAATTCGGGCTGCCTTACAGTTTCAGAGGTTTGGTTCATTATCATCATGGTGGGAAGCATGGCAGCGTGCAGGCAGACATGGTGCTGGGGGAGTAGAGCATCTTGATCCACAGGAAGCAGAAGGAGACTGTGTGTCTCCTTCTTAGCATAGCCTGAGCATGTATAAGATCTCATAACCAGTCTCCACAGTGATGAAGCTCCTGCAATAGGACCACACCTACTTTGATAAGGCCACACCCCCTAATAGTACTACTCCCTGTGGGCCAAGCATTCAAACCCAAGTCTACTAGAGCTGTGCCTCTTCAAACCACCACACAGCCCTCCTCCTTTTTCTGTCCCCACCCTTCCTCTTCTTTCCCTCTTTTCTTCCTTTTCCTTCAAGGGTGTAACTTATAACAGTAACACTTGTAGCAAGAAAAAAGAAAAAAGACATCAGGATTAGTTGCAACAGAAACCTCAGCCAATCACACGGTGAATCTCAGAAGTGAAAACCATTCATGGGGATAAGCTAGGATTTCACTTCCATGCCCTGGTTCCAACTGGGTAGCAGTCTATTCTTGATTTCTACAAAAAAAAAAAAACCTGAACTTGGATAAAACATCACCTTTGGATCATCAGCTATCAACTTGGCTCTGGAAGAAAAAAGAGAATAGTACCCTGGTCCTGAGAAGAAATCATGGTGGCACACGACTATATCCACACTGATACATGTCTTATTTTAGCCTTTGTGCTTATGTTTCCTTCATTCTGAGCACCTGTGTTCTTTAATGTGGAGATATTTGTTTGTTTGTTTGTTTTGCAGTGTTTTATATCCCCTCCTTCTGTCTTTTTGTTTTGCACAACTAATGTTTTGCTCCCCAACAGGATTAACCTATTTTTCCTCTATTGGCTAACTCTTGATTGCTTTGGCTTACAGTTTGAGTTATTTCCCCAATTTCATTTTCCAATATGCTTGCTAAGGTTACCCAGTGGCACATCAATTGTCAAATATACTAGTGGAATGCCAGGCTCATCTGTGTTTCTGTCTAACCATATATTCATCCTGTGTCATCATCCTGTGAAAATTTGGAGAATAAATATAAAATAAAAATCTGTGGTCTATCTGATATGTGACCCAAGAAACATCAAGGACAGACTTCAGTGTGATATCACTTTTCAGCAAATCACTCACTTTAAGTCAGAGGACACAGTTAACACAAAATAAAAGCAGGCAAGGCCATAACGTTTAACAAGATTCTCAAGACCTCAGGCTAATGGAAATACATTATAAATAGAGAAATCTACAATTAGATGATGAATTCGGATGCTCTCAGAGGCAATAGATCTGGCTCATTACAAAATGCACCATTTGCTGGGTGGTGATGGTTCATACCTTTAATCCAAGTACTTGGAGGCAGGGACAGGAAGATCTCTATGAGTTCGAAGCCAGCCTGGTCTTCAGAGTGAGTTTCAGGACAGCCACGGCCACACAGAGAAACTCTGTCTTGAAAAAAACAAAAACAAAAACAAAAACCAAGATGCATCCGTTGAATACTTAATTAGTCCTGGTTTACTCATGTGTTTCAGGGAACTGCCACCATGCCCCATTTTAGGACCCCTGCAGTACATTTCTGCTTGTGCCTACAAGAACAAGAGATGAGCAGAAGGTCTCATTTTGTCTTCACTGTCTTATCTTTCCATTTCTCTTCTTCTCTCTTTCCAAGATCACATAATGTAGCCTAGGCTGGCTTGTACTTGCTATGTGAAGGGATCATAGCTATACCACGCCATCCTGTTCAAGGTTCTTGTTTTTTATCCAACTCTAGGCTCTTTCCTAGATGTCTGGAAGTAGAGATTTTTCTATTCTCTCTTTAGCTCCTAGTCCTTTCAATACATCCCTGTATTTGCCAAGGGTTATGTCAGGGGCCTTCACTCCTACTTTCCAAGCCAATCTACCCTGTTCCCAAGGCATTCCTTTACCTGCATTAGAACCTACTTCTTCAGTTTTCCAACATCAACTGACAATCAGCAGCTTCCCAGGATTCCTCCAGGACACCTGCCCAGCTTGGAACTCACAGACATCCTTTCTCATGAACTGAACAACTGTTGAATTCTTCACCTTCGCATCATGAGACAGCTACTGCTACCCAGAGCATAGCTCCTAAGTCAGCTCAATCAATCTCTTTTACCTCTTCTTTCTCCTGCTCCTCATCCTTTTCTTCCTCCTTTTCCTTCTCCTCCTTCTCCCTCTATGCCTTGGGAGCTATATGTACCATTATTTAGAGAACCCTGGCTAATACACTTGTATACATGTACACTCACATACATTCAAATGTACAGATATTTTCCATGTGTTTACATCATGTACTCCTATATGTGAAGGATAGAAAAAGGAACAGTTTCCCTTTTTGCCTCAGTTATAGCAGGGTATATGATTTGAGTATTAAACAGACATGAATAATGTCAACTTGAAATTTTAGGCTCTTCTATGGAGATTAATGATTAAGAGCTCTTAGAGGTCAGACATCATAGCAGAACTTTAGCGTTAGGTTTTAAGATGACCTGTTTATCTGAGTCCCTGAGGCCCCCACAACTCTGCAGCTTTGTTCTCTTCCTGACCTAAAGGACAGGATTCAGGAATGCTGGGACAACTGGCAGCTTGACCAATTTGCAACTGACAATTGCTTCTCAGGCTGTGCTGTTTATTGATGGGTGATAATAAGGAACCTCCTAATTCCCAGGCCTTCAGCCTTGTCACATTATGACTCTCTCCATGAGATGTAGCTAATTGGTTCTGTCAAAGAGAGAAATTTAGAAAGACCCAGACGAAAAGAAGATACTAAATTCAGTTACAAGGGTTCTTAAAAAATTATTTCTGTTCATGACACTCTTACATTAAAACCTTTCATTTTTCTATTCATGTGTTGGAAGGGAGGGGTCTTTGTCCTTCCTCTTCCTTGACCACTAAGCCACTCCTTTCACCCTCAACACTCATCCATTAATCAAGGGAGAGCTCACATGACATAATTACCTTCCTCTAGGTAGTACTGCTTTAGGTTTCCTCCACTGTAACACCAATATAGGCCAACTTTGGGCAACACACTCAAATTACATCAACCCACAGCATGTGCTGATGTTACAGTTAAGTGTAAAGCCCAGATCTCTCAACTCGAGGGGCATATATGTCACTGCGAGTCTCTGTAGATTTTGTTTCAATGATCTGTCACAGCCAGTACAACTTCCAGAGCCTATTGACATAAGGCAGCTAGCTCTTCTCAACTTGTAAGTCTCAAACCCTTTGGGATTTGAATGACCCTTCCACAAGAGTTGCCTACAACCACTGGAAAGCACAGATACTTACACTATCATTCATAACAGTAACAAAATCATAGTTATGAAGTGGCAACAGAAATAATTTTATGGTTGGAAGCCTCCATAGCATAAGGAACTGTAGTAAAGGGTCATGATATTAGGAAGGTAGAGAAGCACGGATGCTTCACTACCCTTTGTCAATTCTTGAGTTGACTGAATTTAGAAAATAACATACAATGTAAACCCCTCCTACTCTTTCTCCTTGAGCACAGCCAGCAGCAATTAGTCAAGCTGACCTGTCTCCCAACACAGTGCCTGGCTCCAAGAGGCCCAGCCTTATCATCAAGCCTCTACCTGCATAGTATTAATGTCTCATTGCTCAAGAAAATTACATGACTAAGCATAGTCAATGTGGTGGTGGGGGTGATGGCAGGGAGCCTGTAACAGAAGTACCAGAGCCATGGATCAATGAAACAGATCTCCTATTAGCACTTAACTCCGTGTGTTTGACTAAAGTCATCATGTCACCTCATAATTATTCATGTTATTTTTATTTTGGGCATCACTACTCTCAAGGTTAGAAATAAAATTTTACTGCAGCTGTCTCTAATAATTTTCTAATTCTTTACCTATAATGTTTCATCCTGTGCCCTTCCTTCCTTTCTCACATACATTCCTCACCTAGTCTGCTTGTACTCAACAGTCTGTTAACTTACGAGGTCTGGACTATGAGCTACTGTCCAGGACTGAGGGTTCAATGTGCTAGCGACTGTCATTTGGGGATTTAGAGGGGAATACCTGGGACATAAAAAGTCTCTAGGCCACACCTAGTGACCAGAAGCCTTGTTCCTCTGCCTGCAGACCACATGCGTCTTTGCTTCATGTGTGCCACGGCATAAAGAATCCTATCAAAGCTGAGGTCCTTGCTGTCTCTCCACCTTGCCCTTCATTACTGATTAATTCCTTTCCTGAGTTTCATTTCATAGTTTCTTCTTTTTTCAACTATGCCAAGTTGCCAGTTGTCCAAGCCAACATTAAAAAATAATTCTTGCTGACTGAATTGGGCCCACTTTTCACTTGCTAGTTCTTGACACTTCCCCCCGCGCCCGTTTCTTAAGCCTGATTCTAAGCCATCCATATGCATCTTGTTCCAGAATTCTGTGAATCTAATTCATTCTTGTGACCTAGAGTTGATCAAAATGACCCCAGGATAGGTTTATTGAGAGGGCTTCTGGCTAAAAGAATTTTTGTATATGATACATCCAAAAAATAATTAAGACCCAGCTCTTATATCACATACACCTTTGCCTGTGCTAAGAGGAGCAGGAGGAAGTCTTGTCTAAAACACCAACTGCCATCTTGTCTAAATCTATAGCGGCCATCTTGTCTAAATCTATAGTGGCCATCTTGTCTAAATCTATAGCGGCCATCTTGCACCATGAAGGAAGTGTGGAGACGCTTACAAGGTTACTCAGAATATTTAAATATCTGAATGAACCTGCCTATCCCTAAGTAACCTGCCTATTCCTAAGTATCTTGGTTAATGCCATTATTTTATTGTTTATCAGTCTACTGGCTAACTTTTTATTATTATAAAGTCCTTAAGCATTATTGATAATGAAATCACATTGTTAACCATCTGGGGAGGACATACTAACTTCTGAACAGTCCTTTCTGGACACAGTCTAACTTTACCTGGCACTTGTGAGCAATGAGAATATTCCCCTGGTGATCTTAGCTTGTACAGTACGGCCATGTCAGCTTGCGACTGGCTATGTAAATCAAGGAAGATAATAAGTTTGGAATTCAGGCTCAGAAATGGCAGCTCATGAACATCTTTGCTTCTGAACAGCAGATTCAATTGGTAGCTCTAAGTATCCAAACCAGGGTGTGTGAAAGGGGAGATTAGAAGCAGGGTAGCACACACCTTGAATCACAGCACTTGGAAAGTAGAGGCAAGTGGATCTCTGTGAGTTTGAGGCTAGCCTGGTCTACAAAGTGAGTTCCAGGGGAGCCAGGGATACACAGTGAAACTCTGTCTTGAAAGAGCAGAGAAGCAGAGAGATAGAGACAAAGAGAGACAGAAAATGAGACAAAGGCAGGGAGAGATTCGAATGCAGAAGAAAAGGGAGTTATGCTAGGGTTGGATTGTTTCCCTCAGATAAAGGTCATGTAGTGTTGGGCTTTGATTGCTCTGCTGAGTCTAATCCTACAGTTCTTTCTGTGGGATTACAGCAAATTCTCCTAGTGGAGTTCTAACTCTCCCAGTCCAGAAATCTGAGGCACTGGCTGCCTGATTAGTAAAATTTCCTCCTCCAAATTCCAAAATTTTCCTTCCTTCTTTAACAGTTTTGCAAATACATTAAGCAAGGATGTTTCCATGATCTCCCCCCAACTCACCAGTAGCACTTAGTAGGTAATTAGCAAACGTAGGTGTGTTCATCGATTTTATTTTAGTGTATGGAAAAGCAAAGAGGAGGCTCCAAAGCTGGACCACAGCCTTGCCAGCTCCTCTCCTGAAACTGTCTAATCTTAGCCTCTGTGAAAGTGTGTCATGCTAGCAACAGCAGCACTTCCGTCTATATTTGTACCTGAAAGTTACACTAGAAAGGTGGGAAGGGAAGAGATACTGCTCTCCATTTTTTAGCTCCAAGATATACCCAAGACCAATCAATTCAAAAATTAATCTGCTAGTGTGATGCCAGCAACAATTCGAAAGGAAATCTTGGGTCTCATTAAAAAGCTCTGCCCAGTAACTCACTCACACTTAGATCTGAGAGTCATTCATGGTGGCTGGTACATTCCGTAGGATGAGCCATGAGACCATATATATATATATGTGTGTGTGTGTGTGTGTGTGTGTGTGTGTGTGTGTGTGTGTGTGTGAATGAGTGTTTTCTTGGGTGGCTTATTATCAAGGGTTAAAACTGAAATAAAAGAATATTGAGTTTACTGATCTGTTTCCATTTGCTTTGTTTTATAGCATCTGCCAGTTTTCCCGATCTTAACCCAATATGAATTCCCATTATATTCATTCAACACTGAATAACCTGCAGACAACAAAGATCCCAAAGAATAATGGATATATTATGTATATAGACAATGTACATATCAACACTGTATAGTGTACCATTCTGATATTATCTCCTTCAATTGGCTCCTTGATCCTGGGAGATGAGACTTGCTCATGCCCTGTTGCTTGGGGTTCCTGAGTTAGAGCTAAAAGCAACTTGCAGCCCAGCAGTAGTAATGAACACCTTTAGCCCCAGCACTTAGAAGGCAAAGGCAAAGGTAAGTTGATCTCTGTGTGTTCAAGGCCAGTCTGGTCTACAGAGATGATTCCAGTCAGTCAGGGCTGATACAAAAGAAAAAGGAAAGAAAAGAAAACAACTTGCCCACAAATGCACAGTGAAGAATAGCAGAGCAGGTCTTAGAACCAAGAGTTTCCCGTTTCTAATCCTTAGCCTTGCCCCTCTGTTCTTCTTGGAGACAGAACAGGGTTAGGCTTCAGAACAACAGCGTTAGGCACACGTTTCCAAGTCAACTATGTGATAGATACATGGCATGGTTGCAATTCACACTATGTTAACATCCACTCCTTTCTCCATATAATTGGAAAATAATATGCCCATCCTACAAAGTCAAAGTTTTCTACAAGTGTGCATCCTTGGGATGAGCATATCGTATGTGCTCATAGGCAGGCATGCCATATGGTAGGCCATAAAATAGACTTTCCCACAGATCCAGTAAATACAAATTCAGGTGTGTATATTGCAATAGGCAAAAGCATGCACGTGACCTTCTGCCTATACTCCAGACATAGGCTAGCAGGGATCAAGCCAGACTGGCACTTTCATCAGCCAGGAGCTTTCCATGTGGACCTTATGAGAAAGGTGGCAATGGCTCACCAATCCCAAGTCTCTGGACATTGGGTATCTGAGATTAGAAAACTCCTTTAGACTTTAACTCCAAGTCTAGACTGCCCTCTGCCAAGAATCCCATGATTATCCTCCATTGGAGGAAGCAGGGAAGACAGGTCTACCCTGTATAAACTTAAGTGGAACACTGAATGAACTGCCTTCTATGGCTGACCTTGTAAGCATGCTCTGTCTCTAGCAAAAGCTGTTTTCTAAACCACAGAATTTAGCCAAACATTCAGGAGCATGACAGATGGAGCCTCTGAATTTACCCTTAATGTCTACCAAGTAGAGAGAACACAGATGCTAATGGACCAGAGTAGATCTGAGGCACAGAGCCTTGTACTTCTTCAGGAGAAGAACCAAACAAGCATGGAGGGACATCCAGAGGGCCTCAGGATGCTCCAGAGAGAGCCATTTGAGATGAAAACCTGGTCTTTTCTCATGCTAGGGGTATACTTACTTTCCTAAGAATTTTGCTGTTGTCATTGCTATAATTTTTTTAAGAGATCCAAGCTATGTTAGGCAAAGGTCTCAACTACTGAGCAACCCTACCCAGTACTCATAGAGAACATTCTATTTGTGGCACTGAATTTCTTTCTTAAAAGAGTCTTCTAAGTTGTACATATTTTAGGGCTTCTGAAACTTGACAAGAGGAAGGGAGAGAGAGGGAGGGAGAGAGGAAGGGAGAGAGAGGGAGGAGGGAGGGCGGGAGGGAGGGAAGGAGGGAGGGAGAGAGAAAGACTGTACTCAGAGAACGCCTGCTCCAACTCAACTGATCTCTATGACAAATGAACAAATCAAGGTCTATGGGGAGGGAACTCATTCTCACTTGGGCCAACAACAGTGGACTGTGATGTGAACTTTAACATCCAGCCCTCCTTTCCTGCCTCCTTGGCTCTTCCTCAAGAAACAGATCATTTTCCTGAAGTAGTTTGGAGATTGGTTAAGTGTGAATCCAAGAGCCAGGCCAGACTCAAGTCAAGTTCAGTCCTGAACAACAAAGTCCTGCCCCTCAGCCTCTTCAGCTACAAGAGTAGAGTGTGAAAACTGCGCCCAAGACACCCATTGTTGCTGGGATTTGATGAATGGGGTCTTGTGAACGGCAGCTGGCTGTACTGGTCAGCACTGCAGAACCATCAGAAATGGGTGGAGGAGAGTCCTGTAGGACCACTTTTCACATCCAGATTAGTATCTGTGTGCCCTCAGATGCAACGGGGGCAGGGGTGTCTTGGATTCTGTTCTT
Organism: Rattus rattus; assembly: GCF_011064425.1. Lineage (NCBI taxonomy): Eukaryota > Metazoa > Chordata > Mammalia > Rodentia > Muridae > Rattus > Rattus rattus. The sequence continues at coordinate 49,283,912 of NC_046159.1, forward strand.
CAATAGGGAGAGCATGAATACAGGTGTGAGTATAGCACTTCTGTTAACACTGAGAGGGGGTGCAGAAAGCTCTGTCGGTAGAGAGCTTGCCTTGCAAGCATGGACACACACACACACACACACACACACACACACACACACACACACTCCTTTTTTAAAGTCAGCTCTAAAAGTCTACCCTTCTTCCTATGCCCTAAGCAGTGAGCAAGGAAGGAATTCACCAGCGAATTCTGGCTTAGGTGAGCTATACCTAGGTCCTGACTTGGATAAAGGTGATACTGTACTCCAGAGCCCCAGACATGGTAAATATGTGTGCCTCTGTTCATTCCTACCATCAGAGAGCCTGTGGTGCAGGCTTCCAGCTCAGGTGAGCTCATTGTTTGCTTGACTATGAAAGGTGAGCCAGAAGGAGGACAGCACTGGCCCCTTTCACGCACCAACAAAACCCAGGAGTGGTTCTACAGCTAGGACAAGAGACTGGAAATGTCAGGAGCAATGACTCTCGGAAGTCACTGGAGCCAGGCCAGACTCCCCTCAACTCCACTACTCAAATCTTTCTTCCTTGGTTCCCTCATCTGAAGATGTCCAAGCAAGCTCAAGATAAAATAAAGACAGAAAAGTAAATTCTGTCTGAAAATGTCATGAATTTATTTACAAAAGAGAAAATGAAGAAAGGGAGTGTGTGTGTGTGTGTGTGTGTGTGTGTGTGTGTGTGTGTGTGTGTGTGTGTGTGTGTGTAAGAGGTGGAGGAGCAATTGGAGGAGCCGACATAGCTCATCAATGAGAAATCCATCTCCCTGCTTCAATCGAAGCCAAGGAGCAGTCTACTTCAGTGAGGTTTGTGGAGCAAAGGGCCTTACAGGGGCCATACGTGAAGAATCCACAGCAGCTGAGAGCTTGACCACCACAGGCTTTTATGGAAAGAAGCACTATGAGGGGGCTCAGGAAGTTAGAATATCCTCATCCTTCCATTGACATGGATGAATACAGACAGGTTTAATGGTGTTGTCAGGAAGACCCACAGTACGCAACAACAAATCCAAGAGACTTCAAGTAATGAAAACTGAGGCAGGCTATTTTCATTTCTCTAGAACTGGGAGCCAGCCTAATCAAAATGGCGGGCATGCTGACTCAGCAGAGAATAGTGTTCGTAATTCCAATGATGGTCTCTTCCTTCCTTTCCTCATCAGCTAATAGAAGGTCAGGGTGGGAGAGGAAACAATCTTGCACATCACCTGCCACTTACATTCATCCTTTTCTCCACAAAGACGATGTGTGTGGGTTCATTTATGCTTTACACCCTGTTTTTTAAAGTTTATCAGGATCATGGATTTTACCAGTCAGTGGTTCACTAGGCAAACTTTGCAGTTATTAATCTTTCTATGTTTGAATAGGAAGTTTAAAAGTTAAAGTTTCTTAGTTTGGTTGTAGAATGATGAGACCAGCAGGGGCCAGCAGAGGCCCAATGTTTTCTGTTCATCTGCAAGTAGGCCTTTGGTCTCGAAAATGGATGGTTCTGGTTTATATTTTAGCAGGGGACACCCGATTCCACTGAAGAGGAAGAGAATGGAAGAGAAGAGTGGAGGGAAATATTTTATGATGCTTTTCTCAAAAGGAACATTTAACTAAGAAGAAAGTCCCTGTGTTTCTTCAAGGAAAAGAAAATGCAAAGCAAAATTTTAAAAGACATCAGGTACTTTATTTTCAAAAAGTACAAACAGCCTCTCACACTGGGTACAAAGGGGCTTCACATCTAGGCACAAGATAGCACTCTTGTGGTTGCTGAAGGAGCACAGGGACTGGGGAAATTCCCTGTCCTCCTGGATGGGAAAGGTAGCCCCTCCGTGTGAACTTTACACCATGGATGGAAATGGCGCTAGCTGAGCCTGGAGTTCATAAATTTCTTCACTTCACTCCATCTCTCTTATTTCCTAAAAGTATAGTCAAACTTTGACGGGTTATGTCATTAGAAGCAACAGAGAACATTTGGGGAAATGACCGAGGAGAAAGAGAGAGCTGGAGCCTGGAGAGTGGGGTGTACCTTTGCATCTACTTATGCCCAACTATTTTAATTGCATTTCCTGAGAGACAGCGGGCAGCTAATCAGTAAAATCTCGAAGGCGCATTAGAGTCTTAATCTGTATAAAGACATCTTGGAGTGGCTAAGAAGGTCACTGCATGGCTTAGGTCTTAGAGACTCTACTCCCAAGTTCTGGGACTATATATCTGCCACTCTAGTCTTTGCTAGGTGCTCTTTTAAAAAATATTTCTCTTCTCTTCTTTTCTCTTCTTTTCTCTTCTTTTCTCTTCTCTTCTCCTCTCTGTCTCTGTCTCTCTCCCTCTCTCTGTTGTGTGTGTGTGTGTGTGTGTGTGTGTGTGTGTGTGTGTTGCAAACCTGTTAACATGTGGGTACATGTATCTGTGCACAAGCAGGCAGAGGTCAAAGGAAGACATTTGATGTGCTCCCTTATCAGTCAGCTTTATTACCTTGAGAAAGGGTTTCTCACTTAGCCAGAAGCTGACACTTTGCCTAGGCTGGCTGGCCAGGGTGCTTCCAGGATCCACTTGACTCAACCACTCCGGTTCATAGCACATACCTGGCTTTTTTACTTGGTCATCAGGGATTTGAACTCAGGTCCTTGTGCATGCATAAGTGCTCTTGCCTTCTGAGAGATCTGCCCAGCACCAGATTTTATAGACTTGATTCTTTCTTTTCTTTCTTTCTTCTTTCTTTTCTTTCTTTCTTTCTTCTTTTCATCTTGAGAAATAGAGGTAATGCCATCTAGCCCAATGTCCTGGGTGGGCTGTAAAAGGTATGGTGAGGTATGTTAGAGCCTTACAAAGATCTGAAGCAAGTGTTAGCTACAGAAGCCAAGGGCAGGGGCACTTGGGATACAGATTGGAGCTTCACACTGTCATTGGTATTTAATGATTGTTAGCCCCGTCTTTCAGAATCAAACACACAAGATTCTCAGATCAGATTGGGGTTTTAGTCTCAAAATGTGCAGCCACAGCTTCAGGTGTGTAAGAAATAGCACATTTGTCTCAGAAAAATCTTTGCATGGTGAACAGAGGCAAAAGCAGATGAAATGTTAAATGTCTCTTTATACCCACTTCAAAACAATGCAATCTCAGAGGCAATCATAGTTGATCTCTTCTCTCATCTGAAATCATTCGTTTCTAAAACAAATGCAAGTGTGTGGTGGGGGGGAGGGGCTGCTTTCAATTCTGTTTTGTGGACCATCGGAACACAAGATCTTTACCATTCAGCTTCTTGTTGGAGCAAGAACCCTGCAGGATCTCACATGGAGCCTTTATTCACTGTGAAACCCAAGGCAAAGTCCTTACTTAATATTTGAGCTTTAGTCTGTATCAGTTTTCTCTTCTGTCACTAAATACTGGACAACTTGTAGAAGGAAGAGTTTGTTTGGGTTCACAGCTTGATGGCAGAATCCACCATCACAGGGAAGTGATGGTGGCAGGGGCCTGAGGCTGCTAGTCACATTTCATAGTCATCTGAGTCAGGAAGGAGAGAGAGAGAGACAGAGAGAGAGAGAGAGAGAGAGAGAGAGAGAGAGAGAGAGAGAGAGAGAGAGAGACAGAGAGACAGAGAGAGACAGAGAGACAGAGAGAGACAGAGACGGAGAGAAAAGAGAGAGACAGAGAGAGACACAGAGAGAGAGACAGACAGAGAGACAGACAGAGAGAGACAGAGAGAGACACAGAGACAGACAGAGACATAGACAAACAAAGACAGAGGCAGAGAGATTGAATAGAGAATGTGAGAGATTGATTGATTCCTGGTAGTGCTCGACTGACTTTCTCCAGTTTTTCCCAATGGGAGCTCCTGGCCTATGTAATGGAGCACCCCACATTTATGCTGAGTCTTCTGCCTCAGTTCATCTATTTTAGAAACTTCTTCAAAGACACACCCAGAGGTGTGTTTCTATAGTGAGTCTAAATCTCAAGTTGGTAATCAAGATTGAGCATTGGGAGGAACCTGGGTGGGAAAGGGGATGGGGGTGGAAGATGGTGAGGGAAGAGGGGAAAAAATGATCTGGTATTGGGTCGGGGGAAAGGACTGAAGCCCTGAGGGCCAGCAGAAAGAATGGAAACAGGCAACCTCAGGAGGTAGGAGGTTGGGCAGACCTTCTAGAATGTACCAGAGACCTGGGAGGCAAAAGACTCTCAGGACTCAAAGTGGGTGGTGGGGACCTTAGATGAAATGTCCTACAGTGGGGAGAGGGAACTGGTAGAGCCCAGCAGAAAGACAGGGCATCAATCGAGGAAAGGGGTTGCTATCCCACAATCAAAACTCTGACCTATAATTATTCCTGTCTGAAAGAACTGCAGGGATGGAAATGGAGAAGAGCCTGAGGAAAAGAAGGTCCAGTGATAGGCCCAAAGGGTGATACAGCTCAAGGGGAGGCCCCAAGGCCTGACACTATTACTGAGGCTATGAAGTCCTCACAAAAAGGGGCCTACCATGACTGCCCTTCAAAAACCCAACATCAGCTGAAAGAGTCAGATGCAGATATGTGTACCCAACCAATGGACAGAAGCTGCTGACCCCTCTGGTTGAATTAGGGAAAAGCTAGAGGAAGCTGAGGAGGAGGACAACCCTGTAAGAGAACCAGCAGTCTCAATTAACCTGGACCCCCAAGATCTCTCAGACACTGGACCACCAACCAGGCTGCATACCCCAGGTAATATGAGGTCCCCACCACATATACAGCCGACTAGTTTCAGAGGACTGCTGAGTCTAGGTTCAGTCAGAGAAGATGCACTAACCCTTAAGAGACTAGAGGCCCCAGGGAGTTTAGAGGTCTGGTGGAATAGGGGTTATGGGGGTGGGGACATCTTCGTGGAGATGGGGGGGTCAGGAAGGACATAGGGATGGAGAACAGTTGGAGGGTGAAATGGGAGGGGAATAAAATCTGGAGTGTAAAAAAAAGATTAAATAAAATAAAGGAAAAAAAAGATTGGGCATTAAACAAATAAAAAAAAGATTGAACGTCATATTCTCTCCATTTGAGGATTGCCCTAGTTGAGACTTGTAAAACTGTAAGATATAAGCAAAGATAACATGTTGAACTATATAAAGCTTGTGGGACTTGGAGCTTACCCAGTGGCTGGTTATTATTGGTCAGCCTTCAATACCACGAAGAGGGAAGCATCATAGTGTTAATTTTATAGGCTGGTGTAAGGTTACACAGCCACCCTGGGAATGGAGGAGACATTGACTTCCCCATATGCTCCAATATTAGAGCATAATACCTTTGGGGTTTTTAAAAAGTGACTTCAAAAATATCCAGGTTTATTTATAAAACCAGAACACATTATTCTCTGAATGTAATTAAGCACTTTTGAGAGCCCAAATAGGAAACAATTAGTCACTACTAAATGGTAATCTTAATAATTCCTGATAATTAAAAAGGAACTTCCTGTGGTTCATCCTTGGGAAGAATCTGCTTCTGAAGCAGCCAGGGGATAATCTGTAAATTACAGGTAATGCTACTCTGGTACCTCACTGTCTGTTTGCATGCAGGGTGGTATGGAGTGAGCAGGCCGCAGCCAACCTCAGCTTCGTCAATGTCTGCCCCTACAGCTCATCACCTCCAACACCTCTATCCTGGTGACAGGTCCCTACATCTACAGGGGCAGCTTCACTCTTAAGACCCTACTACATTCTCCTCTGAATCATGAAATTATCTTCAAGGAGACATCAATATTAGCATTTTGCTTCCTGGATTGCCAAAGGACCCCTCCAGGAACAAGGACATCTCTCTGTCACCGTGTACGTGTGGATTTTGATCTGAAAATTATCCCCCTCAAGTCCTGATTGATGCTTATGGTTGGAAATATCACAATAAAAAGATGTCTCCAAGTGAGGGGAGAAGCCCAGGCTCTAGAAACTGAAACCGTGGGTGAGGTCCTTGTCAGGTTTTCAGTTTGAATTGTCTCCAAATACTGTGTTTTGAACATTTGCTCCTCTTCCCAAGGCACCATTTTGGGAGATGTCGGGATTTTGTTGGTGGGGCCTAAAATGGAGCATTTGAAGAGCATACCTGGCTAAGCTGTCAGGCCTCTAGGTGTCTCATTAGCACGGAGAATTCTGTTCTGGGCCTACGTGACCACAAGTCACATTTCCTTATGTGAGGGGCATGGCACGTGTTACAGGTCAAGAATCTGGCAGGTGCCAGGAGTCACCTGAGTCTCAGGTGTGTGCCCACCAGGTCTCTGGATCTCCACCTGTTGTCTGTTACCAAGCTTCCTAACATGGTTTAACTGTCCCACACACTGAATTATAATTATGTTAGCAACATCAAATCCTTCCCCAGCCCACTCCCATTAAAGAAGGTTAGCAAGTCTGTGAACTCCGGGAATAAAGTATGAAAGCTGACCATTCATGTCCCCGAAGCTCTAAATGCTTAGCTTCCTGATTCATAGGGACTGGAAAGACTGCTCAGTGGTTAGGGACATTGGTTGTTTTTCCAGAGATCCTGAGTCCAGTTTCCAGAACCTATATGGTGGCTCACAACCATCTGTAATTGTAGTTCCAGAGGATCTGATGCCCTTTTCTCATACATATTTTGAAAAACACTCATACACATGAAATAAATAAATCTCAAAAAGAATGTAAGGAAAAAAAAACACTTTTTGCCTTAAAAAGTGGGAACATAGTAGGCACAAGTGGGAACAGGGTAGGCGAGCATAAGTGAGCATCCACTGTTGAGTATCAAGCTTTAAAGCGGTAAAATTCACACACCCTACTCTCTCTACAATGGGAGAAAAGAGTCACAGAGACGGACGCAGTACAAATGGAAATAAAGACCCTGCCTAAAGGACTGAACGCAAATACAACTGCTAGAAACATCATAGAAAGGAGACGTCATAAAAAGGAGACATCATAAAAAGGAAACGTGTACAGAGAAAGAAGGGGAAGAGAAAAGAAGGGAAGAAGAAGAAGCAACATCAACCATGTGCTCATCTCAGAATACGTGCTTAATTATTAACAGTCAAGAAGATAAATTCAACAGAATAAATAGTGGTAGAATTTGGGGGAGGACAAGCAGGGGGCAGAGAAGAAATATCCAGCAGCATACCCCATGTGTCCAGCCACCATGAATTTCCCACCACCATGGATTTCCTGCCAAGAGATGCACCCTCAAACCATGCAGCAAGTTAATTCTTCCCCCATTAAATTGCTTTCCCCAGATATTTGGTCGCAGCACTGAGCAAAATAACCAGCACAGAGAAGAACGCAGATTAAAACAAGAACGTATACAGTGCCTGCTTGCTCTGAGCACACAACTACCTTTGAGAGAGTCCACACAGTTTCTGGATTAAATGACATGGCATAGTTAAAGTCCTTCACAATGTGCTTGGCATCGTTCTTAAATATTAACTATTGCTACCACCATTTTGCTGATGATCTTTTAAATTTGCATCTAAACAATAAACATGGATTTCACAGAGCCAATCTCCTTCCTTCCTTCTATCACCTCAGGGTGCAAAGACTTTTCCAAAGAAAATACAGCAAATCGAGGTTCCCAGGTCTCATATGACATGACTCTGAGCCGTAGTGTCCTTCAGTGAGAAATGATGACAGGCCACCAGATGTTGCTCAAGGGCTGCAGGGAGGTTACGTGACATAAAACATTGGGTGTGTGTCATACAGCTAGTTCCCAGTGTGAAAACAGTGGCATTGCTCTCCTTAACGCACAAAGTTGTGCCCCCAACATCCAGCTATACTTTGAGATGTCAAAAAGAAGGGCCTGGATAGACCTCAAGCTTGAGATTCTTTGAGTCCTTCTGCTGCTGGTGGACACAAAAGTTAGCATCCCAAGTCCCTCAGGTTATAGTTGCCATGAGGATATGCTGCCTCCCTGTGGAATTTGACAGACATGGTTCTGAGGCGTCCAAGTCTTCCAGCCCAGAATTTCAATGCCAAGCCAATCTTGGGACAATTCCCTGGGCTTCGTAATTGTTTTCTCCACATACAATATTCAAATGACATTGATTGCTTCTCTGTGTTGCCCTACTTAATACAGCAAATCGAAGCCCATCTGCTCCCCTCGTGGTGTTAAGGTTTCCCTGTGCTCTTTGCACTGATTGACTGCACTGGGTGGTGGGTGGGGCAGAGGATTTTCAAGGTAAATAAGTTGGGGAAGGAAAACATAATGTCTTCTCCGAAGATTAGAGGTAAGAGACAAGATAACAAACTCAGTTAATTGGGGTATTCCTATCATGTAACAGAAATAGTTTCAGATCCCCTTTTGAAACCAATCATTCTTATTTCCCAGGTCACAACATGCTTATCTACTCAATAAAGATAATGTTTGACCACTGAGAATTAAAAGATTATGATTTTGTTATCCATTCACTCTCAAACCGACAACAGCAGCAGCTTGGCTCTATCCTCACCTATTACCTCGAACCCCAGGTGGAGAGAGAGGTGCTTGGCTTCTAGCAGCTACTTCCTCCTCGGGCTTCATGTCTGCTGTGATGGGCAACTTGTCTTGTGCTCCCACGTTCCCCTCTCTGCCTTCTGCTGCAGGAAGTAGGTGTATGGAAGACTTCATAGCCCATCGGTAACGAAGTTTATAGGGACAGGAAAACGTGTGACTGGGCATAGTGAAGGTTGAGAAGGCAGAAGGAATTCTCTCATCCACAGGAAAGCAAGCAAATCTGCCTAGACTTTCTATTTTATTAGACACCCGCGCCCCAGTGTGTATTTGTCACTGGGCAGTCCCTCCCAGCACCATGGCTGCATTCCCCAGCCTTGCCCACTGCCTCCTTCTTGGATCCATCTGTGGTTTTAGATCATAATCCTTCAGATTAAATTAACATAGCAGCCTCTTCATTTCTATATGCTAAATGTCTCTGCTTTAGAATTCACAGAGCCAGGGACCTTCATCTTCTGATGTGACAAAGTAGGTACACTGTCTAGGATATCCCAGCTGCTTTGGTTTTGTTTGTTTGTTGATGTGGTATTGGGGCTTGAACCCTGACCCTTGAATTTGCTTAGTGAACACTCTGCCGCAGAGCTTCTGTTTGTTTCTGTCTTTTTTAACTGTATCCTCCCTTTGTAGCCCAGGATGGACTAGAACTCAATAAGTAGATCTTGAAGGAAGTCACACCAATCCCCCTGCCTCTGCCTCCCAAATGCTGGGATTATAGACATGAACTCTCTATCACACAGCTCCCGTCTCCTCTTTAAGATGAGTTAAACCTGAAGTCTGGTGTCTGGATCCACATTCCCTTTGCTCTCTACCCAAAGAAAGAAGAGAGGAAAACATTTCTAACAGCATTTGCACTCATACACTTAGAAGATCCCCACCCATTCCAATCCACCCCACCCACCCTCTCTTGTCCATATTAGACAGGCTGTGGGGTACTTTACCCTGTGCCCCTGTGCCTGGTACACAGTATAAGTGATGGTCAATGCATTAAGGACTTTTCTTGTCCGGGTGACAGATACCTGACAAGAACAGGTAAGAGTTTAAGAGACCTGGCTCACCATTTGAGAGAGTACAGTGCCTCGTGGAAGGGAAGACATGACTGGATGGTGGTGGAGTAGGAGTGGCTGTGGCTACAGGAGCGAAGGCATGAGGCAGACACTGCTCACCCACATCTCCATGAGCCTCTTTCTCCAAAAGTTCCTCTAACCACCCCAAATGGTGTCACAAGCTGGCAATCAATATTCAAACACAGGAGCCCACAAATTATGTCACATTTAAACCATTAAGGTTTATAGATTTCCCCCAAGCAGGACTGGGGCAAGGACTTGGCTGAAGGCTGAGACCAACACCTGTGTTGACCTTAGAGCCAAAAGACTGAATGCCAATATGGGTAGCTTTTTTATGGAGGACTCAACTCTTCTGGTCCTTTAACCTTTCCGTCTTGGCAAAGAAAGAGCGCCATCTCCTGTTGGCATATGCCACAGGACAATCTCCTGAGACTTCCCTAGGGCGTTTCAATCCATCTCCAGTGGCCACAAAGACACAGCTGTAATTTTCCTTTCCTTACGGACAGGAAAACTAAGACCAGAAGGATGTGTCCAAGGTCACTCATCCACAGAGTGATGAATCCAAGCTCTGAGAGGCTCACACAGAGGGGAAGGAGAACACAGTCACAAATGAACAAAAAACGGGCCACACTTCTTGCAGAACATCCCAACCCAGGGGAATCAGGTCCCTCAAAATGATGAGAGGGTTGTAGCTGCACTCTACAGAGCCTGCCCTCCATCTCTCCTTCCCACACTCTAACGACCCTATTCAGAGCCTCAATCCATCTTTGCTATTTGCAACAGCTGCCGCAGAGAAGCAGGTGGTATTTACTTAAAGCCCACACAGAACGGAAGCTCTGTACACTGTGGGAACCCAGGGAGGCTCCATCAAGCTGATGGAATGGGGCCTGTAAAGACAGGGGGGTCCTGAGTTAGAGAATATCTTTGCTAAACTTTAGACAACTACACATTTAATCTTGCTTATTTCTGGGAGTACACACACACACACACACACACACACACACACACGCACACAGCCATTTGTCTAACCTTCCCATCCCTAAAGGACGGGTCTCTGCTGGGAGCAATATTTGCCATTTGCTCCTGTGTCTGTGACTTGAGAGACCACAAGTAACCTTCTGATGGACCAGACCCTGAATTAGTAGATGACAGTGTGTGTGTGTGTGTGGTGAGAAACAATTGTCCTCACTGCATAACAAGAGTACTGGAGACCAGAGTGGTGAAAGAGCGACATTTATGACCTTGGAAACTTGGGTGTCAGGGTAAAGGAAGGGCAAAAGTGGCTGATGGATAGATATGGAACAACACACACACACATACACACACACACACACACACACACACACACACACACACACACTCTCCTAACTGTATTTCTTTGTCCCGTTTTATTCCCCCTGGCAGAGTTCCTTAGGGAGATCTCGGTGCATTGCCTCAGCCCTAAAGTCCCATCCTATTGGTTCGGGACACAGCCTTATACTGTATATATCTTGGGATTGAGTTCACCTCCTTTTCTGATACACGGGCTCAGTCATGTAGCAGGCTGCTTGTGAATTCACAACACTGGAATGAACCTAGACAGGCAGCTGCCAGCTCTGGAAGACAGGGGCCTAGCACCTCTTGCTTTCCTGTGATGGTTCAATGAGGTCTAGATGCACTTAAAACTAAAAATAAACCACAATGATTTACTTCTAACAGTTTGTATGTGTGTGTTCGTGTGGGCAGAAGTACATGTGTGTATGTGCACATGCCTAAGAAGGACAGGGGTCAATCTCAGGTGTCAGTCATCTTCTCTGAGATAGGGTGTCATGTTATCGGGCCCCAGGGACCTCCCCAGAGCTGGGATTACAAATGCCTTCAAACATTCCCGCTTTTTTTTTTTTTTAAAGCATTGGTTCTGGGGCTCGAACTTGCAGAGCAAAACACTTTCCCAGCAATGGTTCTCCAGCCCAGCAGGTGGTTTTTACTGGCAGAGTCCCTTTGTTTCTGTTAACATCTCCGCAGGTGCTCTTTCCCCAGTCATCTGCTGGCCCTCTCCTAAGTCAGCTGATCTCCTTTTGGACCTTGCTTCCCCTTGGAAACGTATTTTCTTTTGCAGTCATCAGACTTCAGTGGTCTAGTACAGGCTCTCCCTGGAGAATTACGTTTCTGCCTGTGTGATGGGCCCCAGGTTTTTGCGACCCATTCGCTTGGCTGGGTTTGTGTTTTCTTTTGTCTTTTCTGGCTTTTCACTCCTCACTCCACGATTCCGTTTCGCAATCAACTGATTTTAATCTTCCTGGCTGTTTCACTCAGCTTGGCAGGGCTTGAGTTGATTTTCACCATTTAAGGGTTTTATTTCTCAATATGTTTTGCCTCTTTTCCTTTGCTCTTGGATGTTACTAAGGAGTGATGGCTTTCAGCCTTCTAGCAAGTTGCTCCGCAACGAAAGTGACCACATTGCCCCCATTTGTTTTGGACAGCCTCTGTTTGGCTTGTTATTCTCATGTCCAATCCAAGAACTGTTTTGAAAATTTCTCTTAAATGATAAGATATGGGCATCCTATTTGAAAGTGTGTCTGCTCAGAGCTGGGGAGATGGCTCCGTTAATAATAAAAATCCTCGCCTCGCAAGCATGAAGACCTGAGTTCAGGTTCTCAGCACCCTTTTAAAATGCTAGGTACAGTGGAACATATCTAAGACCCTAGTATTGAGAAGGCAGAGACGGGAGGCTCCTTGGAGCTTTCCAGTCAGATGATCCTATGGGTTCAGTGAGAAACATGGTCTCAGAAAACAAACAAACAAAACAACAACAAAACACATGAGAGCAATAGAAGAAGCCTTAACCGCTGGCTTCCACATACATACACATGACAGTTTTCTTGTGCCTCCAGCAAGCCATGATTTTGCCAACTTGGACTTCATGGGTTCTGGGACAGGAAACACGTTCTAGCATGTGCTGCTCTCTGGTTGACCGTTAGCCTGGAAACAGCCTCCTCGTTCCATCCTTCTTTTCCTGGGGCTATATGTGGCACAGTTGTTGACTTCCCTTCTAGTTAATCTCCAGCTTGTGATTGGGCATCCATGTGGACTGTCCCTTAGGGGGAACATGAATAGGTTGGAGATGAAGACTGGAAACCATACAGCAGCATGCCCGTTTGTTTATTTAGACTAATCTTATGAAATTAAAATGGCAAAGTCCTAAGCATTGATTCAGTATTTTCCATGAAAATAGAGAATGAATCCTTGCGCTCCCTCCCACCTCTGATGGTCTTCCAACAACTTCAGATAGCTCACATGAATTTGATCACAGCTCCACATTTAATTATCCAACCTTAGACAAGGCACTATGAAGCTCTTGAATGTTTCCTTCTGACCCTTGAGAATGTAGATAAACATTTGTCCTCTTGGAATTAAAATGAGATGGTGGCTGCACAAAGCTGGATTTATCAAATACCACTAAGTACAGTCATTAATATGGCTACTTTGATGTCCTGTGATGTTCACTTCCAAAGACTAGGCTACCAGACTCTAGGATATCAGAGGGATATTGTACTGACACAACTCTCTAACCCTATAATGGATGTACCCTAACTCATGTACCCCTGGAATCCCCTGCTGTCTGGGAAACCAAGAGGCAGACTGACTGTATGGCACCTCCCTCTTCTAAGGCCTTGATGAGGGTCTGCCATTCTGCCTCAAGGATTTGAACTCTCCTCAGAGACACTGACCTACTGCTATACACCTATCTGTATGTCCATGGGCTGAATAACTCTTCTAATAAACTTCTACCTAAAAGGACACTCTGCCTCACTGTCCCCTTTGAACTCCCAATCCAATACCTTGTGTGTGTGTACGAAGTTATTAAGGACATTTACTTATTCATGGGAAAAGTAAGCAATCTGTTGTTTGCTATGGGAAGTCCTCTGAATGGAGTTTACAGCCATTCCAGGCTACCTAGGACAGAGGGATTTCTGGGACAATAGGACTTTGGGCTTGAACAGGGCCAAGTGCTGGACAAATAAAGATGGGATGGTCTCTCTTTCTCTCTCAGTGATGGGCCTGAGGCAAGGGAGTAACAGACAGGTCAGACAGAATGACCCTAGCTGTGTCCTTACTGACTTGAGAGAGTCATGGGAGATGATATCGGTATGGAGCTGCCTAGCAGCTGAGAAACTCTGATATTCAAGAGATGCTTCTCAACTCTACATGTTGGTTACCCACCAGCTAAAGCAGATCAGCCACATCCACTGCCATGCAGGTACTCCCAGGGGACAGGGATTCCCATATTTCTATGCTTTGTAAACTTTTATAAGATTAAGACATATATATATATATATATATATATATATATATATATATAGCTAAGAGTATAAGTTAGTGGTAGAGCTTAGCACGTATGAAACCAGGGTGGGTTTAACATCTGTAAGACCATACACATGTGTGTGTGTGCACACTCACACACTTAAAAAAATGTCGTTCCATACTTTAGTACCATCCTCATACCTCTGCTATCTCCACTCCCCCCTCTACCATATCACTATTTGATTTGCTATGCTCTTTTCCCTGATATTAAGTAAATATGTTTGATTTCATACAAGCTCAGCAGTCAAAAGGAGAAACCAGAATCTCTTTTCTGTTGTATGCAGAAATGTGTCTTACCCCCCCACACACACAGCCTTCCTTTGAAGTACTTATTTAAACAGTGTCTATCTGTCTCCTTTATTCAATAGAATGGGATGTCTGACAAGAGAGAAAATGAAAAGAAAAAAAGAAGCAAACCTCACTTTAACTGCAAGCTGTGACACTTCCTTTGCCTGGAAACACATTCTCAAGGAGAGGTGCTTTGAGCAAGTCCCAGCGACCCAGCCATGGAAGACAGCTAAGTCAACACATGCCTTGGGTCACATTTATCTTCTCGTTGTGGAAGAAAGTGATGCGTTTGCTAAGACTGAGGGGCCCTGGAAGCCTGTCGGCAAGGTTCCCGTTGGAAGACAAGAAATTACTGAGAATTGTTCATCTTGGGAGCCCTCAGAGAGTCTTGTTTCCAAGATCCTTACAGGATTGAACAGAACTAAGGTATCCAGGCACAGAACAGCACAGCTGTTTCTTCAGGCTGACAACCATTTACTCTTCCCAGAGAGATTGCGGACAGCATTATTCTCTGAGCTTGCTTTATTGCTCTTTCCCAGATGACTTCCAGGCAGAATCTTTCATGTTCTTGGACTGTTGAGACAGAACAGTGCTAAATGGCACCTGAGAAAACTCCAACTTTCCCACTTCCCTTTCCACAGGCCCATTTTTAACTGCTGCTCTAGAGAAAGCAACTGGGATGAAGGATGGAGATTCTGTCTTTATAGATGGACGCCCTGAATTCACACCCAGGCTCTGCAGGCCAGCGCTCAGTCTCCCTGTGCTATGGCTGTCCAGGTCTCTGAAATCACGGATGATGTGATGTCAGGGACGCCTGAGAACTTTGCTTGTCAATCTGGGCAAGTGGGTGCTAACCTCACCCACATATGCGAGCCAATGGTGTGAGATTCGCCAGCTTCCTGAGCAGTAGTGCTCAGGCAATGTTTCTGGTGAGTGTGCCAACCTCAGTTTCTCAATCCTTGGGGAATTCATTGGCCCATGCTTGGCCAATCAAATCACTCCTTTGGATTTTATTTTATTTCAAATATTTTTTATCGCACCCATATATTCATATTTTAAATGGTTTCTTTCATCTTTTTAAAGCGTTTGTGAGATTTCTTTCACCTTATACTTTATGCGTGGGGGCGCTTTGCCCGCATCTGTGTGCACCACAGGAATCAGCACATGAAATGCTCATGGAGGCTGTAAGGCATCTGATGCATCAGGACTGGAGGTACGGACCCCAGGGAGCCGTGTGGGTTCTGAGAATGGAACCTGGGTCCTCAGAAAGAGGAGTCAGGGATCAGAACCACCGAGGGTTGTCCTCAGCTGCACATATTCAGAGTTTTTATCGTCAACTCGATTTTTATGGGGACTTTTTGAAGGCTATTGTGACTCCCGTTCACGACCTCAGAATGAGTCCCAGGGACTTTGCAGGCCAACGACTTATTAAATTTTGCTCTGGGAAATATGTACTTTATTTATTTGTAAGCCCAGGAGGCAGGGCAAACAATTAAAATGTGAAAGAAGTCATTGTGGGCTAGTCCGTGCTTGTATAAACGCATAACATTTCTCCCCGTTGGCCATGTGTTACTGTTCTGTGCTCCGAGCACCAGACATCACTTCTAGTGACCCAATCCTCATCGCAGTGTAAGAAGCCCTGATTTAATTGTCCTCTTCGAAGATGGAGACCTGGAGTCTGAAACACACACCTGGTACAGGAAGAAGTTTAGCTCAAGGCCGAAGTATTTCTAATCTGATGGCCATTTTACTAAATACTACTGCTGGGTGTCCATGAACTAAAACGTATTTTAAATAATAGCGCGACCGTTTGGAGCCAGTCAGTGGTTTGTTGGGGACCGCTGTGCGCTATAGGGTACTTAACAGTGGTGTTGGTTTTCCTCGACTAGATGTGAGTCTCTTCCAACCCCGTTTTGATGGTTTTGGTTTTGTTTGGTTTCTTGAGACAGGGTCTCGTGTATTCCCAGCAAGCCCCAAACTTGCTATGTAGCCAAGGATGACCTCACAGCCCTCACATTCTGTTCATGGGTGTGCGGCACCACACCTGACTTATTCAGTGCTGGAGAAGGAACCCAGGGCTTTGTGCATGTTAGACAAGCATTCTACCAACAGGCCACATTCCCAGCACCCACTCCTCTTCAGTTCCTGAGGGGAAAACCATCCCATGTGCTGTGCTGTAGGATAGAAAAGCAGAGAAAACTAAGGCAACACAGGGAGAGAATGGAGCCCCTCACCGGTGGATCAACTTTGCCTTTCCTTCTGGCTCAGGATCGCCTATACAGACAACGCTGGTTTTCCTATGCCATCTCAAACAAGGGTGTTCAAAACAACACATAAACTTGGCTAGATTAGCTCTAATAGGCTTGTGACCCTGATTTTAAGGTTTGTGACCTTGAGTTTAAAACTACATTACCACTCTCTACTCTCGCCCACACATCTTTTGTAAAATGCATTTATTTTATGGGAATGGGTATTTAGTTTGCAAGCATGTGTATGTACCGTGTGCATGCAGTGCCTGAGGAGGCTAGAAACAGACATCAGGTTTGTAATAATGCTGTTATAGACCACTGTGAGTGCCAAGTGGGTGCAGAGAACCCAACTTGGGTCCTCTGCAAGAACAGTGTGTTTAACTCCTGAGCCATCTCTCCAGCCCTCATGAACCCTCAAATCTCTCATTCATTAATTAATTCATTCATTCACTCACTCACTCACTCACTCACTCACTTTACAACCCAATATCAGCCCTTCCTTTCCTCTCAGTACCCCTCACCCAAGTCCTTCCCTATTCTACCACCTCTCCTCTTTTGAGAAGGGGAAGCCCCCGCTCTGGGTGTCACCATCACACCCATTCCCCCACCCACCCACCCACCCCCACACAAATCAAGTCACTGCAGACAGGGCACATCCTCTCCCGCTAAGACCAGATGAGGCAATCCATTTAGCTCTGAATCCACAGGCAGGCAGGCTGGCTGGTGAGCAGGCAAGAGGCTCAGGGACAGTCCCTGCTCCCTGAATCAAGGGTAAGCTGCTCATGTGTGCAGAGGGCCTGGGTCCGACCCATGCTCACTCTTTGATTGGTGATTCAGTCTCTGGGAGACCCCAAGGGTCCAGGTTAGTTGACTCTGTTGTTCTTCCTGTAGAATCCCTGTTCTCTTCAGGTCCCTCAATCCTTCTCCCAACTCTTCCCGTAGGACTCCCAGAGCTTCATCTAATGTTGGGGTGTGAGTCTCTGCATCTCTTTCCATTGGCAGCTGAGTGGGGTCTCTCAGAGGACAGTTATGCTGGGTTCCTGTCTGCAAGCATAACAGAGTATCATTAATAGCACCAGGAATTCTGGTCTGTGGGATAGGTCTCAGTTTGAGGCAGTCATTGGTTGGCCATTCCCTCCCTCTCTGCTCTAACTGTGTCCCTGCACATCTTGAAGGCAGGTCACATTTTGTGTCAAAGGTTTTGTGGGTGGGTTGCTGTCTTTATCCCCCCTCTGGGAGTCCTGCCTGGCTACAGGAAGTGGCCACTTCAGAGTCCATAGCCCTCACTGCTAGGAGTCTCAGCTAGAGCAGCCTCTGTAGACCCTCTGAGGTTTCCCTCATCCCAGGTCTCTGGCACATGCTAGAGATTCCTGCCCTCCAGGCAATTCCCTTCTCCCTCCCCTGTCCTTTCTACATATGATCCCATCCCACCCTGCTCCCCTGTTATCTCCACTTCCATCCAGTTCTCTCCTTCCATCTACCTCTGATATCTATTTTGTATCCCCTTCTGGGGAAGATTCAATTATCCTCCCTTGGGCCCTCACTATGTGGTTTCTTTGGATCTCTTGATTATAACACGGTTATCCTTTATACATTTTATGTCTAATGTCCACCCATAAGTGAGTACATACCACTTTTTGGGTCTGGGTTATCTGACTCAGGATGATGTTTTCTAGTTCTATACATTTGTCCTTGTTTTTAATGGCAGAGTAGTGTTTTAATGTGTAGATAAACTGCATTTTCTTTATTCTTCAGTTAAGGGACATGTGCATTGTTTCCAGGCTCTGGTTATTATGAATAGAGCTGCAATGGACATGTAGAGCTAGTGTACTTGTGGAACGGGGGAGCATTTTGGGGGTATATGCCCAGGAGTGCTATATGTAGGTCTTGGGGTAGAACTATACCCAATCTTCTGAGAAACTGCCAAATCAGTCTCCAGAGTGGTTGTACAAGTCTGTATGCACACCGGTATCAGAAGACATCTACGAAATGCTAAGGCTAACAGGTGGCCTTCCTGGAGGGGACCCACCTTTTTGCATGTTCTAAGATGGGTGAGCTCTGAGAGGTAAGGTTCCAAAGAGACTTTACCTCAGGATTGCTTCTTGCAGCTGATATACCATTTCCTGTCACAGACCCTAAAAACTCCTGGGCATCAGCCCACCTCTATTGGGCAAATTTGCTGCAGATCAACATAAAGAAGAACTTTCATGAATTAATGCTATCTAGGTGAATTAATGACTTTTATAGATTTGATTCAGATAATCTTAGGAAAAGATGGTTTTAGTTGTTCACTAGAAGGATGTTAAGTTAAAATCAAGAGTAGAATGTTCCCACTCCTCAGAATAGTAAGTAAAGCCTGCATAATAAGAAGCACACTGAACTTTCATATTGCAATACAAAAAGATATAGGCTTGGAACAAATTTGTGTTCAAGGAAAAGCATTCAGGTCCAAGGGTGAAGCCACAGGTATGCACATGATAAGACAAAGCCTTGTGAAACTGTTGCTTTGAGCTTATAGTAAGCACATACAATGAAAATTGCTTTGAACTTAATATCAACATACTTTTGTAACTCCCATTTTGTGTAACACTTAATCTATGAGGTAATTTTCTAAGAACCTTTGTCTATAAAAAGACCAGGGAAAATAAGGAGCATGGTTTGGCTTGAGGGGCTCTGCACCATCCATCCATCCATCCATCCATCCATCCATCCATCCATCCATCCATTCATCCATCCTTCCATCCATCCACTCATCCACCCATCCACCCATCCATCCAGCTATGGCTTTTTCTTTCAGTTTGTTTGTATGGTGGATTATGTTGATAGATTTTCATATATTGAACCATCCCTGCATCCCTGGGATGAAGTCCGCTTGATCATGATGGATGATGTCTTTAATGTGTTCTTGGATTAAGCTTGCAAGTACTTTATTGAGTCTTTTTGCATCAATGTTCATAAGGGAAATTAGTCTGAAATTCTTTGTTGATTCTTTGTGTGGTTTAGATATCAGGTTCACCATGGCTTTATAAAATGAGTTTAACAGTTTTCCTTCTGTTTCTATTTTGTGGACTAATTTGAGGAGTATTGGCTTGTCTTTGAAAGTCTACTAGAATTCCTTATTAAAACCATCTGGCCTAGGCTTTTTTGTTGTTGTTCTTGAGAGGCTTTTTTTAAATTAAAGATTTATTTATTTATTATATATGAGTACACTGTAGCTGTCTTCAGACACACTAGAAGAGCACATCAGATCTCATTAGAGATGGTTGTAAGCCACCATGTGGTTGCTGGGATTTGAACTCAGGACCACATGGAAGAGCAGTCAGTCTGTTGAGAGACTTTTAACGACTGATTTTATTTCCTTAGGGGTTATAGGGCTCCTCAGACTGCTTACCTGACCTTAATTTAGCTTTGATCTAAAAATCTATCTAGAAAATTAACAATTTCATTTAGATTTTCCAATTTTGGGGAGTACAGGCTTTTGAAGTCAGACCTAATGATTCTTTGAATTTCCCCAATGTCTATTATCTCAACCTTTTCATTTCTGATTTTGATAATTTGGATAGTGTCTCTCTGCCTTTTAGTTTGGCTAAGTGTTTGTTTATCTTGTTGTTTTTCTCAAAGAACCAGTCAGCTCTTGGTTTCATTGGTTCTTTGTATTGTTCTCTTTGTTTCTAATTGATTTCGGCCCTGAGTTTTATTAATTCCTGCTATCTACTCCTTCTGAGTGTGTTTGCTTCTTTTTCTCCCCTAGAGCCTTCAGATTTACTAACTAATTTGTTAGTTTAAAAACTCTCCCATTTCTTTATGAAGGTATTTAGTGCTAAGAAGTTTCCTTTTAGCATTGCCTTCATAGTGTCCCACAGATTGGGTCTGTTGTTTTCTCATTTTCATTAAATTCTACAAAGTCTTTAATTTCTTTATTTCTTCCCCGACCCAGTGATCATTGAGTAGAGTTGATCAGTTTCCACGAATATGTAGGGTTTCTGTTGTTTCTATTGTTGAAGTCCAATTTTAAACCATGCTGTTTTGATAAGATACAAGACATGACTTCAATCTTCTTGTATCTGTTGAAGCTCACTTTTATATGGTCAATTTTAGAAAAGATTCTGTGAAGTACTGAGAATAAGGTATATTCTTTTGTGTATAGGTGAAAGGTTCTAAAAATGTCTATTCATTCTGTTTGAATCATAACCTCTGTTAGTTTTGTTATTTCTATGTTTAGTTTCTGTCTCAATAACTGTCCATTAGTGAGAGTAGGGTTTTGAGGTCTACCATTATTAGTGTGTGGGGTTTGATGTGTGATTTAAGTTTTGGTAATTTTTTTATGATTGTGGGTGCCTTTGCATTTGGGGCATAGATATTTAGAATTAAGATGTCCTCTTGGTGGATTTTTCCTTTGATAAATATGAGGTGACTTTCCTTCATTTTTTTATTATTTATTATTGATTTTGGTTAAAAGTCTACTTTATTAGATATTGGAATGGCTTGTTTCTTGGATCCATTTGCTTAGAAAACCTTTTTTCAGCCCTTTATCTGAGATAATGACTATCTTTGTTGTTGAGATTCTTGTATACATCAGAATGACAGAGTCTTTTTATGTATCCATTCTGTTAGCCTGTGTATTTTTTACTAGGGAATTCAGTCCATTGATATTGAGAAATATTAATGACCTTATTTTATGTTGGTGATGGTTGAGTGGCTGTGTGTGTGTGTGTGTGTGTGTGTGTGTGTGTGTGTGTGTGTGTGTGTGTTTCTTTTCTATTGGTTTTAGTGGAGTGAAATTACTTCTTATGTTTTCTTGAGTGTAGTTAGCCTTATTGGGTTGAGGTTTTCCTTCTAGTACTCTCTGTAGGACTGAGTTAATGGAAAGCTGTACAAACTTTTTCAAATTTGGGCTATCCATCTATAGTGATTGAAAGTTATGCTGGGTATAGTAATCTGGGTGACATCTGCGGTCTCTTGGGGTCTGCAAGACCTCTACCCAGGCCCTTTTAGCTTTTAGTGTAGCATATGAGAAATTAAATATGATTCTGATATGTCACTTTTACATGTTACTTGGCCCTTTTCCCTTGCTACTTTTAAATTTCTTTCTTTGTCCTGTATATTTATTGTGTTGATCATTATATGGCAGGAGGGTTTTCTTTACTGGACTGATCTGTTTGGTGTTGCATAAGCTTATTGTACTTTTACAGGCACCTCTTTCTCTAGGTTAGGGAAATTTTCTTCTATGATTTTGTTGAAGATGTTTTATGGGCCTTTGAACTGGAAATTTTCTTCTTCTACTGCTATTATTCTTAGATTTTGACTTTCCATGGCATCCCAGATTTCCGGATTTTTTGTGTTATGAACTTTTTAGATTTTTTTGCATTTTCTTCAACTGATATATTGATTTCTTCTATTGTATATTCTACACCTGAGATTCTTCCATCCCCTGTATTCTGTTGGTGGTGCTTCCATCTATAATTCCTCTTCTCTTTCCTAGGTTTTTTTCTTTAACCAGGATTGCTCAGTTTGTATTTTCTTTATTCTTTCCATTTCCTTTTTCAGGTCTTAAACAGTTTTATTCATATCCTTCACCTATTTGATTGCATTTTCCTGTATTTCCTTATATTTATTTGCTTCCTCTTTTAATGTTTCTACCAGCTTGAATGTATTTTCCTGTATTACCTTAAGGGATTTATTCATGTCCTCTTTAAAGGCCTCTCTCATCTTTATAAGATTGGATTTAAGGTCCTCATCTTATGTTTCAGTTTCATTAGGATTTCCAGGATTTGTTATAGCAGGATAGCTGGGCTCTGGTGGTGCCATATTGCCCTGCATCTTGTTGATTATATCCTTACGCTGTCCTTTAAGTATCTGATTTTTCCCTGGTGTTAACTGTATGATCCTGATAGTAGCAGGACTTCTTAGGAAAGTGAGGGTTGCTGTGGACCAGACGATGGAGGTGAAGTTAACTGACTCTGCTGGCTGTGTCTCAGGCAGACCCCACTCTGTTGGCCGTTTCCCAGTTGGACTCAACTGGGTTAATGGATGGATCCGACCTGGATGGGATTGGTCAGTCAGGGTTCTAAGCTGATTGGTTCTGGTGTCCCCATCTTTTTTTATGGGGAAACAGGATGCTCTTGGGGTCCTGCAAGGCTCCTCTGGATCAAAGAGTGAGTCCAGAGCTAGACAATGGGTCTCAGGGGACTCTGTAACTCACTTCTGCAGGCTGTCACAGGCAGACCAACTGGGATGGCAGATCCCCCAAATCTTAACAATGAACCTCATAAACCACTTTATTTATAACAGAAAATTCCTCAAGAGAAATAAGTAAACTGGTTCACATAGTTTTTACTTAATTTTGAAAGGTGAGGTGTTTTTTTTGTAAATTCATTATTTTAGCAACACAATTTCAAAAGCCACAAACATTTAGGCATGACTGAGTCTTTTGAGAAACCTGTAGCTTAATTTTTTCAATCCTTATTTTTAATGATTGTTAAACACTTTACCCTCCCCTTTAATCTACCACTTATCAGAAATAGTAGAAAAGAGGATACATCAGAAGTGGACCTGTTTAGAAACGGTTTGTTGGAGCAACTCCCATTCGTGTTGTCTGGAAATCAGCAGCTTAGTTCACAGGTTAGCAGTGGCATCGTGATCCACTCACAAACACTGCATGGATATATCAGCAATCTAGCTCAGTAGAGTCAGGATAACAAACATGAATCAGCAGCAGAGACAGTCAGGCCTCAGCCTCAGCATGAGTCAGCAGCAGGAGGGACAGGGACAACAGGAACACCAGGAACACCAGGAAAAGTTCTCAGTTGTGCCTCTCTTAGTGGAGCCTGGGGACCAACAAGTGTTGCACAGCCAGCTCCATAAGCAAACCAAGCTCAGCTTCTATCACTGTCCTCTATATACTACCTTCAAACAGAATGTGTCCTCCACAGGCCTTGCCTCAGCACGTTCATCTGTCTCAGCTGACATCACTCTGTCAATCAGCCTGAGTGAGAGGAAGCAGCAAGAAACTGCAGCACGCCGTCAGAGGCTTTTGGTGCATTTCCATCTATGGAGTCTGGACAAATGGAGCTCAAGTAGGCAATGTAAGGCAGACCAATACAAGCCTGTCGTTAGCAAAGAATTCTTCATCACATGTCCTTTCACACCCTTGCTTTAGCAGAACATCCTTTCTCCTGTGTCTGCCTCAGTGAACTGTTCCTTCATGAGTCTGCCTTAGTCTTTCACCTGTTTCCGCTTCAGGAAAACATTCCTTCACATGCTTTTCCCAGCAAAACACTAACACAACTGACTTTCCAATGAACCCTTAAGTTTCCACTTCAGAAACTTGCATCTATGTCTTGAGTGTATGCTGTCCTTTTCTGACTCTCTCTCTCTCTCTCTCTCTCTCGCTCTCGCTCTCGCTCTCGCTCTCTCACTCTCTCTCTAGCTCTATCTCTCTGTCCTTGTCTCTATCTCACCTTGACATCTTGATTGTATCTTATCTCTACCTAATAAACTCGCTAACTTGGCTTCATTCTGTCTTATCCTGAAATTCTTTCTTGTGGTATATTGCATGTATGTACACGTGTGTGTATGTGCGTATATTTATATACATGTGTGTGGATGTGGGTGTGGGTGTGGGTGTGGGTGTGGGTGTGGGTGTGGGTGTGGGTGTGGGTGTGTGTCCTACCTTGAAGAGGCCAGAAGAGAATGTTGTGTCTTCCTCCATAACTCTCTGTCTTGTTCCTTGGATCAGGGTCTCTCATTGAATGAGAAACTCACAGTTTCAGCAAAGCTGCTACACCATGGTGATCCCAGGCTCCCCTGTTCATCTCTCACTATTGGGGTATAGGTACTAAAATCCATGCCTGGCTTTTTTGCATAGGTGCTAAGAATTTGTTTGAATCCAGGTTCTTTTGCTTCACAGCAAGTGCTATAACTTACTGAGCATCAACCCAGCCCCAGTGATCTGTGTGTGTGTGTGTGTGTGTGTGTGTGTGTGTGTGTGTGTGACACACATACTCTAAGGTTCACATGTGGAGATCAGAGGACAACTGGTGTGAGTTACTTCTCTCCTTTGACCGTGTGGAACCTAGGGTGCTCCCCGCACACACCTTTTAAAGGTATATTCTGAGGATTAAACTTAAAGCCCTCATGCTTTTTAGTCAAGCATGCTACTGACTGGGCTACCCCAGGCCCAAGGGCTCAGCCTTCCCTGAGTGGAGGTCCCTAGGCAGGAATTGGGAGAGCTCCTCAGGTTTCTGGAAGCTGTGTTGGGCAGGGTCTCCTGCTACTGGTGGAGGAGTCACATATCAGAAGGAAAATCTCCCCTCCCCCTTTGAGACTTCATAAAGAAAAACCTAGAGGAATTTCCCAAACCAAAGTGACACAAGTAATTCTGTGAGCACATCAACATGGGGGGGGGGCGTCTGGAGCAGACAGCTGAATGAAGTAATTTGGACTGCAAGCAGCCACCGGCCAACTTGCCTCTTCACTCAGCACCCCACCTCTGGAATAATAGCATGAAGAACAAGGGTTATATCATAATTATGGGAGGAGAGAAGACGCCTTACTACAAGGCAGAAGCATCAATCAACAGAAACAAAATCCCAGAAAAGCAGGGGCCAGTTAACAGCAGTTTAGAAGCAGCCAGCTCTGACAATCTTTGCAAGACCCCGGGGCTACCACGGGGAGAAAATACACCATGTGTGGTGTTTGAAATCTAGTGAGGAAGAAAGACATGGAACAGAAAATTGCCATAAATGACTCAGTTATTATACATATGCACAAGGCTGCTCACAATTCATCCTTGTTGTATTTTGCTGATGGTGGGGCCCCAAAGCACAATCAATCATCATTTATATGAGTAATTAAGCTGTTATCTCTCAGATCTAAACCCGGCTCATTCTATTCTGTCCGGTGGTAATGCACAAGATAAATCTCCCAATCGACGTTGTCAGGACTTTCCTGCTGGGTTCTGTTAACAGGAAGCGTAGGGCAGACTTGGAAGGCAGGTAGGAGTGAAAAGTGGGACGCTTCAGAGCCAAGTCTTTTGACCATCTACTTCCGGACCCTGTGATTGGGTCTAAACAGTAACATTTTAGCCAAGAAGCAGGAGGCGGCTCCGTCCTTGAGCTCTGGCGTTCCCAAGAGTAACCTTGAACCCACTCAGAAAACCCTAGTTCATTCGTCCATGTGCTAAATGTTAATGACTTCCAGCTCCCTCCTTTTCTTTCATTAATGTCGGGCAAAAACTGGAGAGTGTGTTTGTGGGTGAATTTAGCTGCTTAAGCCCTCCTGCATCTGTGCACCAACTCTCCACTAAATCTCTTAAAATGCCCAGGAGGTTTCCTCTTCCTGTGCTAACCTCCATCCTATGTATCTTGACTGTGATTCTTTTCACCCGATCGAAGCAACAATACCGGTCAGGTCTGGCCCTCCTCCTTAGGGTAGCCACCTCAGAAGACAGAATCTGGGGGAGTTGGCTACAGTATCTGGACACAGAGCAGAAATCACCCCGGATTTCCTGACTAGAGGGATCTTCATGGTCTAATGGAAGGATCTAGAACAGAGGCAAACATGGGGCAGAGTTGGACAGGGTGGATCAACATCCTGTTGCTACTGTAATGAGTTATCACACGCTGGGTATCTTCCAAGAACAAAAAAGATTTGTCTGTCAGAGATTCTTCAGGAGGCCAGAAGTTTGAAATGAGGGTGTCGGTCCTCACAGCACCCCGTAAGTCTCTAGAAGAGAATCAGCCACCCTCGGCGATCACGTGTTTAAGATCTCGCAACTCTAACCTCTAATTCTTCTTTACATCAGCGTCTATTTCAGTGCTTCTTATAACAAAAGACAATTGTGACTGATCTAGGGCTCACCTGATCGATACAGGAGGACCTCATTCCAAGAGTTTGCAGCCACTATATCTGGAAGGACACCCCTGTACCCGCCCCCCCTGCCATGCACGCCAGGCACGCGCCCTCACGCCTTTTAAAGAGAGATCATAACCACAGGTTCTAGAGGTTACAGTGCGGATCGGCCATTGGAGGACCACCATCCCATGCAAGCTGTCCACGCTGTATAGAGGCAAACAGCATTCAGGGCAGTTTTAGATGAGACTATTGATCTCCATGGAGACTCTAGGTCTCCGTGGGTCCAAGGAACAAACCTACCCGGAGTTTGCAGAATCCGGTCCCAGGCTCTGATTGTCCAATCTCTGACTGCCTCGGGGCTGCCTCCTATCTCCTTTCACACCCACGTAGGTGCCTCGAGAAAGACCCTTTTCTTCACAGAACCCTCTTAGTGATTTCAACGCCTCTCTTAGCAATGCCAGGAGTCATACTAGAATATTACAGAATAAAAATTAGAATTTTCAGCAGATCTCTAATTCTCCAAGATCATACCTTAAAATCACCCAAGAAAAATTTACAGTGAGGACTTTCAGATTCCCAAGCCTGTTGCTTTTTTACTCTTTATCACATACTTTACTGAATACAAGGATGTAATTTTGGCAGCAACTAATGTTTAATTAGCTCAGGATTGGGATTGTGGGTCAGTTGGTAGAAGTTTGCCTAGCCTGCAAACTGGATGCAATTCCCAGAGCCACATGTCTTCTGCCTATAATCCCAGCACTCAGAAGGTAGAAGCAGGAGGATCAGAAATTTAAACTCATCCTCAGCTCTGCGAGTTCAAGCCCAGCCTGGACTATAAGACAGCAAAGCAATCTCAAGAAGCAAGCAAGCAAACAGTGAAAATGTACTTTTTTATTTTAAAAATGTTTCATTAGCATATATTAATTATGCACAATAATGGATTTTGCTATGCACTATATACTGTATTCAGCATATTTTGAATGTCTTTTTAAGTAAGTTATTTTCCAGAATGGGAAAGGAGTGTTTATACACTTCCCTCAGCATTATGGGAGTTCCTTGGCTCCCTGTTACTTAACTGAAGATGTGCCCTCTAAATTCTGGGCTACAAGCCCTTGGTTGACATAGAAGCATTTTATTCCGCTGGTAGTGAAGGGCTGCTGCTAAAACCTTGAGGAACTGGGAGGTCACAGCCCAGTTCCTTGCAGGCAAATGAAGCACCGTTGTTTCCATAACAGGCAAGAACATCGGCAGGGTAATTCCAGGAGCTGGTGGAGACCAACTGAGAAAGAGGTTGCCGGTCTCCCGGTGGACCACAAGTAGATCATAGTCACCATCTTGTTTCACTAATCGTTTTGACCTCTAGTCTGATCCTTTTCACAGAAGTTAACATCTATGTTCGTCAGGCACTCTGTACTTTGCCCACCTTCATTCATCCCCACGACCACTGTGCCCCATTCAGATCTTTAATGATGTGCACACATGTATGTGTACGTGATTACATATCCAGGGCAGAGGGCAGTCCTGGGTATACACCATCCTCAGAAATGCCTTCTCCTGACTTCTTTAGGTTAGTGTCTCTCTTAGCATGGATCCTGGAGCTTGGCAATTAGGCTAGAATGGCTGGTGAGCCCCAGACGTCCACCTCTCTCCATCTTCTCTGGTTGGGGTCACAAGCTCACCCCACCATGTGGGTTCTGGGGATAGAACTCATGTTTACAAGAAAAGCACCTCACTGACAGCCCTCTCCCCAATCACTCAGAAATTCCCATGAAAGTTTAGGGGTGCTTTGGGGACAAAAATGTTTATGGTCACACGAGATCTACAACCATGTATTATCGGGGAAGCTCACAGAAATGTTCATCTCTGTGTTAAGAAAGCCCGAGCAGGGAGCTGGCACTCTCATTACTCTCACTGAGGAGCTGGGCACGAGGGAACTCACACTACTGAGCCACAGTGGCTGGGGCCAAGTCCAGTGTAACTCTGGGAACGCTAGACTGAATGAGAAGGCTGCTCACGAACGCACTGTGGACAGTTAACTCCAGGCACAGTATCACACACAGTGTTAGCGAAACCTCGTTAATCTCGTGGGAAGAGAATTTGCTTTCCTACTCTGGAAGGACAGGAGGGCGGTAGTTGAGAGAACTCACTTGGCTCTTTCTAAAGAAGGGCAACCTGCAAGGTCCTTTGTCACAGTCCCAGGTTCTGCTCTCCAGTCTGCGCTCCCATGGGAATGACCTTCCCAGTTTCCTGTTTA